>NC_056603.1:7526920-7826920 GCF_018340385.1 Cyprinus carpio
GCTTTTTAAAAATCACACACCTTCAGTAGCAGTTTCTTTCTCTGATGTTTTTACTAAATTTCTTTTGAAATTCAAGTAAAAACAAATGAAAAAAAAAATCATTTATATACAGAAAGAGTGTAGAACTATTCAAGTAATTTGGGCAGCTTCGGTCATGGGAGAATTAGTTGACAAATGTTCATACTGAAGTTTACAGTCTTGTGAAATCTGAATTTAGTAAGTGACACTTGTTTGGATTCTCTTTTTAGCTTAACACACATACTCGTAAAAAAAAATATATAGTATAGCCTGAATGCACTGTAAGTCTGAATGCACTGTAAGTCTGAATGCACTGTAAGTCGCTTTGGATAAAAGCGTCTAATAAATGCATAAATGTAAATGAGGCTTCAAAAGTCTGCATTTGATCTCCATTTAATCTCATTACTATCTTGGTGAAATAGTGACCTTCTTTTCTTTGGTTTTAGATTACATGAGATCCTTCAAGTTAGTATTTTGTCTAAAATGACTTACATTGCATTCAAGGTACACATTTGATCAGTTCTTGCCTTTTCTGGGAATCAAACCAGTGACCTTGACGTTGCTTATGTCGTGCTTTACTGATTGAGCTACAGAAAGTCTTAAATCCTGAATCGTGTAAGATCTGAGCCTTGTTGTATATGGTTTTAAGTGCTGCATTAATCTGTCTGGCAGTAGATAATAATATATCTAAAGCTTGGCCCAACTAATTCATTATTTTCCTGTCTTACACTACATTAATTATCACACAGTTAAATGTGTTAAAGATTATTAAGCTAACATTTTGGTTAATATATTATGAGACTCTGAGGGGTGACCTCTGTTAAAGTCTCCTTGTAATGCAGTAGCCTGTGTTGTGTGCTAGTGTGTTGATTACTTTGGGATTGTGTTGCTTCTCAGCTCTCGCTAGTGTCAGTCGGTAGCACAAACTAAGACTCCCTGGTGGCCAAAAGGCTGGCAGAATAACTAAAAACATGTCAAAAAGATGAGCAACAGAATGAGCCATCGCTCCCCCTCCTTTTCTCTCACATCCACATGCAGACACGCGCTGGCATGAATATTATTCAGTGTCCGATTGAGTGAAGAAATTGCGTGATGTCTAGATGTATGATGATGGCATCCCTAGTGCCACACACAGACACACACACACTCTGCTTGTTTACTTCTAGGCTTCTGGCAGGCATGTTCAGGGGCAAAGGTCATGGCCATGTGGACTGTTGCCATGGTGGTTAGCAACCATTGCTGTGGCGTTGAAACGGACCTTTCCAAGCTTAGACTGGTGTAATTAATATTGGCTTGAACCCCTTGATGATGACGCAGTCCAACCCTGTCTGGCCCAAGGCAGCCTAGCGGCCCTCGTAATTCAAAACACAGCCTCTGCTATTTGCAAGCTGGAGTGAACTGGCTACGCTCTGTTTCCCTCTCACTCTTTCTGTTTGGTTTATTTATGGAATCCTTTTGTTTTAATTAGAGCTGTCAATCGATTAATGATTTCAATTCAGCATATCATTATTATAACATGATATGCTGATTAATCAAATTAATTGTAATCACATACATAAATATTTGATGAGAACAGCTCAAATGAAGGCAATTCTTAATAAGACATTCCAAGGTTTTTGAAGTCAATATATTTTTGAACTTAAGCCTGTCCTACAGTCCAGAACAATCCATTATGCAATAAAAGCTCCACTCCTGCTCGGCTACTGTTGTTAATTTAGACAAACTCTAAGGAAAATCCCATAGGAATCAAGTGGAAATTTCTGTAAACTATGCGAATTTCAGAAAAATGTGCTGATAAAATAGTTTGGTAAATGGTAAAAATAGTTTGCAAACTCTTCTATCATGGGCTGGATTGAATTGTGCTGTTGCAAAGCATTTTACATGGTCTTTTTCTTAAAAAAAATAATAATAATAATTAAATTACACAGTAACATGATTAAAAACTGCAAATGACTGGACATGTACAGTAAGTGATCCTTTGTATAGACTCACATTCGAAAAGAGGGGAAAAATGGCAGATAGCAATATTTCATATGTTTAAAAGTTTGGGGTCGGTGAGATTTTATTTTAAGAAATTAAAACATTTATTCAGCAAGGATGCATTAAATTGATTAAAAGTACTTAAAGACATTTATAATGCTATTATAATATATAAAATATTTCTATTTCAAATAAATGGTGTAATCCTGAAAAGAAAATATCGGGGTTTCCAGAAGAATATTAAGCAGCACGACTGTCTTCAACAGCGATATTAAGAAACGTTATTTGATCTCCAATTGCATATCGGAATGATTTCTGAAGGATCATGCAACACTGAAAACTAGATTAATGGCTGCTGAAATTTCAGCTTTGCCATCACAGGAACATTTATTGTTAATAATTAAGATTCATGTATGATTGATTACACTACTGTAAATTAAGGATTTTAATTGACATTTGTAGTTTTACTGCTTCCCAAATACTTTTTAATGCACAGCAGGACTTGAGCTCAAATCTGCGCACTGTCAGTTGAGAGGGATGGTTGTTTTGAGAGCGAGCACCCTGTGATCATTCTGTTAGTAGATGTATGTAACTAGGACAAGTGCTGGTGGGGTGGCTGCTTGATTCTCTCTGGCTCTGTAGCAGAAGCTGTGATGGAGCGATAGAGAGATAGACGTGACGAAGACATTGATGGACTGATGAAGAGCACTGTTCTTTTGTCAAGAGCAATGAGCGTTTAAAGCTCAGTCAGACACCTGCTCATGTCACCTGTGCGCTGTGATTGTTTAGGTTTGTGCATTCAGGCGTGGTTCCATGGAAGAGTTCACATGCAAGATGTGGAGATTTGTGATACCGGCTGTATTTATTCATGTGTGTGTGTATTATTTACAGGCACATATGTGAAAACATTATCTCGCGGTTGTGGTTGGGGTTTATTTCTACCTGCCAGGAGTACAGGGCTGAACAGAATAATAGGTTGATTTATTTGAAGTCCTTTTTTAGAGCAAGTCACTTCACTCAACAGCCAGCTTGGCAGGTTTTTTTTATTTTATTTTATTTTTTTTTGTCACGCAAGGATGGCTTCTTCCTACTTTAATGGGATAAAGACCAAAACCACCAAAACTGTTTGTCAAATCACGAATGCAAATCCAGTCTAGCTAATGCAAAATGTGTTCTAGAGCAAACAGACCGATGCCTAAATTCTAAATTGGCTTTTTAAATTTAAAGGCAGGAGTTCAGATCCCAAACTGAGTATTGTGATTCATTTTCTACTATTGGCCTGTTTTCTCTTCCATAAACTGTCTTTCTAAACACGCTGGACTTCATTAAACATTATTTCATTATTGTTCATTATATTAGAACAAATATCTGCTTTTTTTTTTTTTTTTTGGAAATCATATAATTGTAAATTATGACATTTTACAATTATGATAAATGTATGACAAAGAGAGTGTTTCTGTAACATTGTTATCTTTTTCTTCTTCTTCTCCTCCTCCCCTTCTTCTCTTCTTCTTCTTCTACTTCTTTTTCTTTATTGAAACACACTTGGAATGTAACTTTATTTTATTTTTGTTACCTTTTTATGTGTATATAGATTTTATTGTTCCAGACCCAAACTTTCCATCTTTATTTTTGAAAGCTTATAATATTCATAAAAATTGGAAAAAAAAATCTAAACAAATAATAAATTGTTAATTTCTATACATAATCTTTGATTTATATGTACAACAACATTTTTTTAATAAAGCGTAGCTGTCTATTTTATTCCAGAAATGTTTAAAAAACATGTTTCACTACATCATTTCCATTGCAGAACACTATTTTGTGTAGAAGTGTTCTGAAAGAGTTTTATGAGTATGTTGTTCTGTTCTGTTCTTCATGAGTGATGCGCATGATTTGTGTGTATGCTGGGTATCATATGTTTGTGAATATGAATAAGTACACATGAAACTGAGCAGTTTGCTTATCTAGCATATCTTGTGAAAGCTGTTTTCTAAGGAAAACCTTGACGTGGAGACCAAGCGCTTCATGAATGCTGAGCTCAGCTTTCAAGGTATTTAGACTGAGATTAATCTGATGCTTTTTGAATGGATGCTCTGGTTCCCCAAACACTGTTTCAGCCTCATACCTCTGCTGTGAAGTGCTCAGAGCAGAATACGGTGGCCATCATTTGGCATCATAAATAGGATCTCTGACTTAATGTGCTGTTGGTGCCACTGCTCTGCTTTGCCAGAAACACCGACATACACATATACACACATACATAACTCCAGCGTAATGTTCTCAGCACAATCCCATATCCTGCTTCAGCTTTAGGTTCGTCCTGTAATCGTTATTGGCCATGGTATTTAATTTGTGTAGCGGCTGCTGTTATTGTGTGGAAATGGAGGCTGAATCACAGGGAGTGCATTGATGTGATAGAGGGATGAAGTGAAAAGGTGTGGAGGGAAAACCGAGAGCCAGCAGCATTAGAAAGGATAGATGGAGGAACCCGACAAATATGCTCTTTCAAAACCTAGTGAAGCTGCCTGCGGAGGCAGGATTTTAAGGCCTCGTAGGCAAGCTTCCAACAAGAAGACTGCTGAAACAAAATTATGCTGCCTTCTAAAACACCTCATTTTTTGCCAAATTCTAAAGCAACATTGCATTTATGCTTCACAGAGAATGTAATTGCAACAAGTTCTGTGAAAACAATTAATCTAACAATCTGAGACATATATTCATTACAAATAGGGATGGGTGATATTCTAGTAGACATGATAACATTTAACAATCAGTTTAAATTGTAAATGATCATCTCTGTTGCAGTTATGCTTATGTGACATTGCATTGTTGCATGAAAGAAAATCCTTTTGCATGTACAGTATATTAAACCTTGGCACTTTAAACTTTCAAGTGATTTAAAATAAACATTCACATGAAGGCTGTACAGTATTTTACATATTACAGTTTCTGTAATATTTCTTACTACTTTTAGATGGTTATACCTGATAAACTTTTTATTTAATTCTGTCTTTGTTCTGTTGTATTTGTTCATTCTAATTTGGTTGCTTTTGTTCTTACTTTATTAATGACTGTTTACTTGTTTTTACTTATATTATTTAGGGTAGTATTGTGTTCAATTGTAATTGTAAAAAAATTTTGGCGCTGTCACAACCATATTTCTAGCAAAAATAATTTCCTCTAGTCTCCTGTAGGCTTTTTTTGTGAGCCACAATTTTTATGACAGTTCCTGTCTATATGAGGTTCCATTCCAGTTAGAATGCATTAATAATTTAATATTAATGCAGTTCAAGACAGCTCCCTTTGTAGGTGGTGAGACAGCTAGATGTTGAAACAGAACTATAGTGTAAAGGAGATTTTGCTGTGTCTCAAAGCATGAGCATGATGCTCGATGCTAGCAATGTCAAGGTCATGGGTTCAGTTTTCAGGGAATGCATGAACAGATAAGATTGGTTTTTGTTTTGTGTTAATGGGTTGCGGGGGCTGCAGCCCCCCTCGTCATAGCATCAGCCCCCCCTGGTGGGGGGCTGTGGATTAACCTATATTGTACTTAAAAACGTGAAAAAAAAAAAAAATTAATAAATAAAAAACAGACATAACAATGTGTTTAATGTGGGATTAAGATATAGTGTATAAGATATAAACTAATAATTAATTATTTTAATATTTCTGTGTCGCTTGCAAAGACGATGCGGACTCGCCATGAACGCCAGAGAGAAATGCACATTTCATATGGATTAGGCCTACATATTCAGAGAGTAGCCTATTTCTTTTCGTTTTGAATATTTCGTTTAAAAGTAACATTTTTAAGCTTTCTATAATAGATAGCCTATATTTCTCAAAACTGTCTGTGAGGCACACAGCTGAGTTTCTGCGCCGTTCAAGTGCAAATACAAGTGGTGCCGGCACCTTATTAATTGTCTGCTAATATATTTGCTTGTTTATTTCATGGGTAGATAAAATTGATCAAAAATTAAGATACAATTTATACAAAACGAAAATCTTTTTAAACAGAGTCTTTCTACAAAACAAAACAGTGGTCAAAATCATGTCTTACCCACTCCATGTCTCATAGGCTATTGCGCATGATGTATCATATCTTTCTCAGGTGCTCACTTTCATAATAAACATTGATTAATAAATAAAAAAATTACATTAGCCTATAATATTGAAGGGAAATATGAAACCAAAATGTTTTCTTTAATGGCTACAACACATAGCCTAAACAGTACAGAGATTTTTTTATTATTATTTTTTTATTTATTATTTTTATTAAACATCAAAGTACAAGTTCAAGTAGGCTACAATTTTTGTGTATAAAACAGTAACAATCACGCCAGGGGAGAAGCCCCATGTCGTCAGTCACAACATAATGACGTCCATATTTTCCAACCCAGCCCTCAGCCCCCCCCGCATGAAACAGCTTCCAGCGCACCCAGATAAGATGTGCAATGCAAGTCCCTTTGGATAAAAACATCTATTGCATAATGTAAATGTATGCACACGCATACACTCAGCAAAGATTTACAGTTGGGGTGTGTTTTCATAGCTTTTACATTGCTTTTATATCAGTCACATAGATGGAGAGGAGAGGAAAAGAAAGAGAAGATGAAGGGAGTGTGAAAGAGGGTGGGAGGATTTTGCTCTTTCACTATTACAGCCCCACTCCTCCTCTTCTCTGCTCCTCTGATTATGCTGTTGCTGAGGGTCTAGAGGACATCAGTATTTCTTGTATACACTAGCCTTGCAGACTCAGACTTTTGATGATCGGTTCTCTTTACTGCTTATTCTATCTAAGAATGCACAGCATGGTGTCTGAAATTTCTAATTTACTTGCTACTAAGTGTCTCAAACTCCGTGAGGATTTTTGTACACTACAATTTAGGTTTGGTTTTAGTAATATTTTTTAATGTTTAAGACAGAAGTCTCTTGCTCTCACCAAATCTGCATTATTTGATCAAAAATATAGTTTTAATATATTTTAAAATGTATTTTTTTCTGTGATGGTAATGCTGAATTTTCAGCAGCCATTAGGCCGTGTGTCCACCAAAGCATTTTTTCCTGAGGCTAGCATATTTTTTTTCAATTGGGAGCAATGGGAGTATTTAAAAACAGCAACAGCATGACGAGATGGTAAGCGTCTACTTCACACTGAGCGCTGCGTGCTTTGCGTTTTTTTATGGTTGCTGAGAGTTGAAAAATTTTCAACTTTGGGTAAAACGCAGTGCTCATCAATTTCACTTTTTACCCAGCCGTCCAATAACAATATAAATATGGAAAATATTGCTCTGAGGTATATTTTTATATCACTATGGGTCTAAATGCTATGCTTCCAAAGTGCTCTGGGTCCGCAGCTGGGCATTTTCAAAAGAGTGCCTGCTATTTTCAGATGGCTAAAAATTGCATTTTATGCTTGCTTTGGTGAGCACATGTTGTTACGCCAGTCTTGCAATCCTTCAGAAATCATTCTAAAATTCTGATTTGGTGCTCAAGAAACATCTTTTTTATCATTTTCAATGTTAAAAGTATTCATTGATTTTTTTCCAAAATGACCCCCAAATTTGAAATCCAGTGTATGTTCTAAATGGCTGATTGTTGCATGCCCAGCATTTCACTTTAAGTGTAAATAGACCAATTACTTGTCACTAAAAGCTTGTTAGCACCTAGTTAGGACATAATGTGAGACTGAGACTGTACAGAACTGACTGTAGCAGTAGCAGCAGCACTGTTTGATACATGAGAAACATCATTTGCATCCATTTCTATTCACTTTTCATACCATCTGATAGATATAAAGGGAGAAAAAGAAATAAAGGGAAGAAAAGATGATATCAGCCACCAAATAACTGAAATTGAGAAAAGCACCACAAAACAATATTACCATATTTTTCGTCGCAGTTTTGCATGCACGTTCACTTAAAAATGCACAGATGCAGACATACTCACATGGTTATACACAAACTTGGTTATTCATCATTGATAAAGGACTCAGGCTGTGAGCTACCCTGGGGCCTAAACAGTGGCTTACTCACACAGAGAAGTAGAGAGAAAAATCTCTATCTCCCTCTCGCTCGTGCTCTCTGTCTCTCTGACACACAAAAACCCATTTATCATTGATTTTATATAAGAGTGATTGGGCTGAGATTCTCTTTTGGCTGCTCTTGATGTCTCTTCTAGTCTTCTTTCTGTTGGTTTTGCTTCTTTTCTCTCTCTCTGTTTGTTGTTTGGAGTTACTCTGTACAGGAGAATACATTGTAATTGGCTAGACGGTATTGGCTCTGTAGGCAGCACGTGTGTTGAATATGCAACAGTTACAGCCTCACTTGCTTTTGAAAATTAATAAAGGAGAAATTGTGGTGGCCGCTCTGCCATTTTTAGGAGCTGCTGTGCTGGTGTCTGTCTTTGTAATACAGTAAAAAGACTAGCAATGTAATGCCAGTTTAACACAGACACACACACTTCATCAGGCAGTGATTAAGCAGATATGAGTGGTGTGTGAGTAATGGTGCTGTCTGATTAGCACAGCGCTGACTGGCGCTGACCCTTCACGGAGCAGCCGTGTCCCGGCCCACATTAAACCCCTGTAAATATTTGCTTTTAACTCTTCCTCTTCTGTTGTTTCCAATTTTGTGCTCTGGTGGGCTGCGACCACTCATTCATTCCTGTGTGTTTGTCCCCTATGACTGGACAGAGGTTATCCTCCTCATCTCTCTCTTTTTCTCTAAACTGGTTGTGGGGAATAAATAGAAAATAGTTTGGGAAACAGACCTGGAATGGTCAGTGGGATTACAGGCTAATTCTTTCCTAGAAAAAAAGATCTTCTAGTCTTCTAGATTGTTTAAGATTAATCTACTTTATTGGTGTGACAAATGACTGTGTTAAGTCATTTGTTAAATATAGACACAGGTTACAATTTTGTGTTTTAAAGAAGTAGGGACAATATGATATCATTTGTAATCGTATTCTTATGTATTTTAAAGTGATGTTCATTTTTATGTTTAAACACTGAAATGGAATTATTAATGTATTGACAATCTAAAATAAGCATCTCTCCTATGAACAGCTTTAGAGATGCACAATTTTTTACAAATACTTTTAGTTCATAAAATATTGAAGTGATTGAATTAATAGGCTGAATTTGTTTTGAAGGGGGGGGGGGGGTCTAAAAATATATTTGATTTATTTATATATATATATATATATATATATATATGCAAAAAAAAACTATAAGTATATTTAAAATATATTTTTAGAAAGAAGTCTCTGATGCTTCCCAAAGCTGCATGTATTTGTAGCACAAAAATCATTTTTAATTATTGTTATAAAAAAAACATTATTATTTTGAATTATTATTTGTTAAAACAATTAAAAAATTATAATCTAAAATATATTAAAATAGAAACCAGTTATTTATTCCTGTGATGGCAAAGCAGCAATTTTCAGCAGCTATTGTTTGCTTTAAAAAAAAATACTGTCACTTTTGTTCAATTAAATAAATCCTTGCTGAGTAATAGTATTTAGTACTTTCCAAACTGATTTGAAATATATATTTAAAGTGTAACATAAAGGATTTATGAAGATTTGTTACATTATAAAAGCTGCACATATGTAAATACGTTTTAGATTCAAAACAATCAGTCCGTTTCAGTTGGCTGCGTGCTTTGAAGGTAGCACAGAATGAAATACAGCACATCAATTCAAAGAAGACACAGTAGAGTCTATACGAAAAGCTGAAAAACAATAGATCATTTAAAAATAAAAATAACCCATATTACAACCATTAGTTATAATTATAGGTCTTTCTTGATCTCTCTCCCTCACCTTTCAGTGCTTCAAGCCCATCATTCTTCTGTGCTGCCTTTTATTCAAAGATCAATGGACAGATAAGGAGGACAGAGACATGAGATAAAGTAGGGGGAGAAGGTACCGACAGGTTGTGAACGTCTTTTGACCTGACTGTCAGCAGTTCTGCTATCAGTTGGCTGATACACACACACACACACACGTCGTAACCGCTGTCATCTCCCAGGGTGCCGAGCAGCGGCAAAACCTCGAGGGTCTGAATGAGGACGTTTCTCAGAACCGCCCCTGCACACATCTGTCCTCCTTTATGACACTCGCTGCAGGTATCTGCTGTCTCAGACACAGACAGGCCTGGTTCCAGTGTTTCCAATTCACACCTCACAGTTCCCCCTTCAGATAAAGCACCGAGAGTGAGAGAGCGTGTTCCTCTCTCGCCCATTTTCTCTCTCGTAGCCTGTTTTGTCCGTCTGTCTCTCTCTGCCTGTTTATTTCTCCCATTCATCATTTTCCATCACACCCAGAGGGCACACATGCAGCACAGCCACAACTGGCCAATTTAAGCCTTGTAACGATGCCAGTCAAGCAATTAAGACCCAAACAACCTGTGCTAGCTCCGGTCCTGCCACTCTTCTTACTCTCTTGCCCTGGCTGCGGAGGTATCAGCTGCTGCTGGACCCATCCAGTCCTCTGATTAAACACAGCACACACTGGCTCACGATCAGGGAGGTGACAAGCTCATTAGTCTGACATAAGCCTTAATTACTGCGGCGGCTGATTCTAGATCAGTGTGGAAGGGAATAGCAGATGGATATGTGGGAAAGGCATCGCATGGGAACTGATTGACATACTGTATGTGATGAACTGTCAGAGGGTAAATGCAGCAGCTCAGCAGGGTTACGAGCCACAGGACCCTGGTGTGGGTTCTTTAGCATGCATCATGAAGCTAGTTTGAAAAATTTAGCCTGCTAAACTTAGTAGCTAAATACAGTCTACTGCACTATTGTTAGCTAACAAACTGAAGCAAATGCCACCTCATTGTCATATCTGCAAGTACTGTAGGTGGTGCCAATCCAAAAGGGCCAATTTTGCATCAAATTAAAAAATTGTAAAATGATTTTTTTTGCCATAGATTTACTTCTGCATTTTCTCTAATTGATTAATGACTATTTAACTGAACTTTAAAGGGATAGTTCATCCAATAATGTAAATTCTTTCATTATATTACCCACTGGCTTTCATTGAGCATTTCATTATTCATTATATGTATATTAAAAAAAATCAAAATCCTATTTTGTGGTCTGCAGAAAGTTTTGTCACCTCATAATGGTTTGGAACAACACAAGGATGAATAATTGATGACAGTTTTTTGTTTGTTTGTTTGATTTTTTGAGTGAACTATTCCTTTAGCGGTCAATTTTAGTGCAGATCCTTTTCATTCAGATAAGAAAGGTTTTGTTTAAACTTTATTGAAATTTTTGTTAATTGAAATAAGGCTGAAAAAAATATAAAAAATATATATAAATATTAGATGAAAAATGTAGACTTAAAAGTACTAAAATTGCTAACTAATAAAATTGACAAAAACATAATAAGATTACTAACATTTAAATTGAAAAGAAAACTGAATATAAATATATTTAAAAAAAAACAATTATTTTTATAACCTAACTGATATTTGTTGAATGTTAATTTAAATGTTTAGTTTTTAATTTACTATAGTATTAGGAGTTTTAATAGAATTAACAGTTGCAAACAGATTATTAAAAAAAAACTAAATCTGATTCTAAATATGTTTGGACGAGCTGTGTTTCTTAAGTTGTTGCTTGGCAACAATACAGTAAGTCTGCCCCTTATATTATTTGGCAGAGCACATAGTTTATTCCTAATTTTAATATTAACTGCATCTATTTATTATGTTTTGATGTCTCATGATATTGCTGTTTATTGCAAGAAGAAAAGTTCTGCTTTAATAAATTGTTGTTATTAGTTGTAATTGGGAATGATGACTGTACAATTAATTTGTCAGGAATAGTAATTAAAACAAATAGTAAAATGTAAGCAAGAATCACACATAAATACATACAGCTAATAGAAACATATTTCATAGAGTGTATCTAAATATTTATTTTGATACAAAAATGAAGACATAAAATTCAGTGCATGAGAAGTGAGTAGTACCATCCAAACGAAGAGGCACACCTAAATGAATCAGACATCCCAGCATTACATGAGAGAGGGAATAGATTCCGAGAGAATGCGTTTATTGCCTCAGTTTGCGCCATTGTAAGGCTGTTTGCCCAATACAGTATGACATAAAAACAGGCATGTCGTGCAACACTGCTGGGAAAAATAGCTTGTTATTTGAAAAGCTACACAATTTTGAAAACAGCCAAACTTCTGTCACGCTACTGAGAATGCAGTTTAGTTATTAGTGTCGCTACTTTTAGTTAGTTACGAAACACTGATCAGAAGCTAGCCATGCTCTCGCTGTTCCTTTCCATCTCTAATCTCTGTCATGTATTTGCCCTAATCTTTCACATGCTCTCCAGTGTTCACTCAGCCCACCTTTTCTCCTCATCAATGCGGGTGTATTATTGTTCATGAAGAGTGTGTTTGTTGTGTGTGACTTTATGTATGTGCGTGTGGTGTGTGTGTGTGTGTGTGTGTGTGTGTGTGTGTGTGTGTGTGTGTGTGTGTGTGTGTATGTGTGTGTATGTGGTGCAGTAGGTTTGGTCTCTAAGGTTTAATTAAAGTGCAGCCAGAGAATCCTGTCAATGGTCCCAAGACTCCCCTCAGAACCCTAGAGTCATCCTCTTCTATTTTACACTCTACAGAACACACACACACACACACACACACACACACACACACAGACGGCCGATAAAGTGATGAATTATAAGAGGAGTGATATTGAGAAAGATGTTTTTTAGTTTTCAGGTTTCCCTGTTTTTACTGACAGGTATATTCCTGTTATACCTAAACTGAGGATATAAAAGGATAAACCAGACTTAATATAATATTTTGTGTGTGTATAAGTATGTATAGGATTTAATTTTATTAAAAAAATAAATTAAAAAAAGTAATTCATTCATATGGGCTAAATTATGGGGGCATGAATGTACTGCATATCAGGAATGAGTCAGCCTTTATTGTACACAAATGCTAAATGCATATACAGTACATATCTTATATGCAACATTTTATCTTTATTGAACTTAATTTACATAAGGGTGGGAAATGGATGCAAACTAAGCACAGTACTGAGTCTTAAATTATTATGAATGAAAGCAGGAAGAATTACAGTGCAATAATAAGAGGAATAGGCAGCTCAACTGTTTTATTCCTTTCCCATTTCTGTCTGACCTCCTTAAATACCACAGTACATATAGACTACTGGGGGATTTATACCAGAGTTGCTATTGGATTTTTACAGCATTTATCCGTATTTAAAGCACTAGTGCCTGTACAGGCCCCTGAGCAAAATACCTACTATGTCTGCACACCTCTGGTTCTCTCTCTCTCCCTATTCCTTTATCTTTCTCTCATTCTTTTTTATTCTCTCTCCAATCCATAGTTCTCAAATTCAAATAGCTTTATTGGCATAACAAAAAGACAGACACACACAAGGCTGCGCTAGAAATGCTAATGGCCACATTAAATGAGACTATTATAGGATGGTGATAAAGTAATATCACTGGAGGAGTCCATTCAGCATGATGATTGTTGCCACATTAACAATGATGGTGATGATGACGAGGAAGCAATGTTTTGCTTTTTAAATAGCTTGCCATCCACATTTACTGCACCAAGGATGTCTATGATACCTGCAGACAGCTCTCTGATAGCATTCCCATTTGAAATCTGCCATCATTGCCAGATTTTTTTGAGCCAATCATCTCAGCTCTGGAGCCAAAGGAAATGACGTCAGTGTTGAATCCATCTGTACAGCAGCCATATTTAGTGTTATGATTTCTCATTCAATTTTCAATCTGTTTCTACTCCTACCTTTTGTAATGTCTCTAATCTGCTCCTATTTTTGTCTTTTGGTGCTGTTATATATGACATTCCAGTCATCTCAGGAGTTGAGATTTAATGCCTCTTTCTCCATTAGTTTTAAAGTTCACTGCTTATGCTTGACCTTTTGCCCTCCATCTCGTCCGGACTTCAAATCTAAACCCACATTAAATCCATTCACATCACGTAAATCTCTCTCTCCTCTGTTTTAGCTAACTGTTAAAATGCTTAAGCATCTAAGCTAGGCGCTCTTGGCTAAATGCTAACACCATTTGAAATGAACATCAAAGTTTTAAAGCATCAATCAGCTCTCTCAGGCGATTAGAGGCTTTAAAAAACAAAAGATGCATTCACGGGCGAAATGCGTCGGTTCTTAATTAGACTTAATATCCGCACAGATGATTTCATTCAGGATGTGAGAGCTAAAACATCTATTTTTAGTTTGTTAGTCACAACTGACTGATAGAGGCTCTTTGTGTGGGTGTTTCGAGATGTTTTCCTTCACATCACTGTCTCCCTGTCTCTGTCTTATTGTGTTTATGATCCTCATAATGCCCTGAACGAGTCGTCTGAGCTGTCATTTGCCTGCAGTATTGCTATTTTCCAGGGCTTAGACGTAGAAGCCTACGGGAGGCTCTGTAACTGCTGAGTCATTGAATTTTTAAGCTTCATATAAACATTGAAAACCATTAATGTTTGATGGGAAATGTTATAGAATTGTTTTACTTGTTTCAGTTTTCTGTCTCAAATGCAATCTTGCTTTGTCATTAAAGATCTGGGCTAGAAACTAAAAGGTTGTAAGTTCAATCCTCCTGGAAAGCCTTCAGTTATCACCAATGCCAGCATTTATAATAGGATTTTCCCCCTCAAAGTAAGTTGTTCATCCACAAGAGTAGATGCAAACCTGTATGATTGCACAACAAAAATTAGATATTCCAAAGAAAGTTGCAGCAGTTTTTGAACTTCATGTGTGGTCACAAATGAAGCTCCATTGGCCATTGTTATTAGTGTACTGATGTATGGATCATTACTCACACAGAATTTACTTTCAAACCAAGCAGCTTTATGTTGGTCAGCATGGTGAAATCCATGTAGAGAACTTTTTTTGCTCTCACGCGAAGATCCCGATCACACAAATTCCTTTTGAAATGAATGCCGAGTTCTGTCATGAAACTCTAGATGGCGCAGGCTGATGGGTCATTAATGCAAACTGATGATATTAACAGCATTAATCTACTTGGCACAAGATGATTGGTTCATTTTGCATATGCAGCCAATAAGCTTGCTGCTTTACATCTACAGTAAATGGCTGGTTAGCATCCACTAGAGCAGTTCGCAGCGCACTTTGAGAGTTCCTCTGAAACCCTCCACCTTCCCCAGCTCCACCTGTATAGATCTGCTACAGGTTATTCTATATGCTGCTTGTACAGCAGTAGAATGTTCTAAATACTCACTGTACCATATCTGCATATGTATTGACAGAAGCAAGTATATATATATATATATATATATATATATATACATGCTTGCAGCAGCAGCAATAATCTACAACTACAGCAATAACTTGCAGCAGCATTGTAGATCTATTTCGTCAAGACCAAATACATTAAAATTGTCATATCCATTACCATGCAATCTTCCAAGGGTTGTCATGATAGAACTGGATTTTGTGAAATGTTGTTGAGCAATGGTTAATGTGACCACACCTTTGCAATGAAAAACAACCACTGACATTTATTGTATAGACACAAAAACACTGAGACATTCTTCTGATTATCTTCTTTTGTGTCACAGAGGAAAATAGGTTAGACAGGTTCGCAATGACATCAGGGTTTGTAAATGATGACAGAATTTTCTTGTAAACTATCCCTTTAACCCAGGTTGCAGCATTCAACATTGTATAAATCCATGTGGCTGATACGTGCATGCAACTTGCACATTAACCTTTAATCACTAACACTTACCCTTTTTGTTGTTCTTGGCAGGATCAGCAATCATCTGCGTGACCTCTTTAACTGACCTCATGAGGACGGCTGTGGGAGATGGAACGTAACAGAATTTTCTTCTTTACTCTCTATTGCATTTCAACGATAACCCACCAGGGCTGATCACAACCACAGCCCCTCATCCACCCCAACCCTTCCACAGTCCCCCCATTCCTGTCCTCCCTCTTGCTCCCCGAAAGACCAAAACAAACCAGCAGGACCACTTATTCTTGTTCTGTTATAATAGTTTAACTTTCCTTTGCCCTTCACCCGTGACAAAGCAAAGCGGAAGTCAATAAACCGGTGAAGCGAGGAAGGAAAAAACAAGACAGTCATGTATCTGCCCCATGCCTGCAAACGCGATTTGGGCCATGCCCGCAATTCAGAGGCCACCCACGCAATTACGCTCCTCTGGTTGGCTCTGTGGGTCACCTTGGCATCGTGTCAGCGCATTGATCCCGGCTCCAAATATCCCACCGTCACCACAAACTACGGCAAGTTGCGTGGGATTAAAAAAGAGCTTAACAACGAGATTCTAGGTCCCGTGGAACAGTACCTTGGCATCCCCTATGCCACAGCGCCAATCGGAGACCGTCGTTTTCAGCCACCGGAAGCTCCTGGGTCTTGGCAGGAAGTGCGGAACGCTACACAGTTCGCCCCTGTTTGCCCGCAGAACGTGCATGGTGTTTTACCTGAGATAATGCTGCCTGTGTGGTTTACTGACAACTTGGACGTGGCCGCAACCTACATTCAGAATCAGAGCGAAGACTGTCTCTACCTCAACGTCTATGTGCCCACAGAGGATGGTGAGTGTCTGACACAACACAGCAAAGCATCATGGTTATATCTTATAGGGAGTAGAGTGCAACAGTGCCCATCCACATTTTCAGCAGCCTTGGTTCAGGAAGTATTTTCCCATAGGGATTTTTAAAAAGTCAAGGAGTTATAAGCCATGAACAAAACCAACCAGCTACGAGGTAAATCACAACATTGCAAACTTATATTTGAAGCAAAAAAATTGTGAAAATCAGACAAAAAGTCCAAACTTTAATAAGGGAAGGAACTACAGTACAGTCCCAAAAGGCATTACAAACGAAATAATCTAAAAAAAAAAAAAAGTATAGAACTATTAACGTTAATTAAGGATATAGAAACAATATAATTTATGTTTATTGCAAAATATACATTATATACAAATATTATGAACATACAAATAGGGAGATTCATCCTAATATGACACTCTCAGTCCCTCTTGGGAGTGGGCAGGTGCTAAGAATTTATTTTGGCACAATCCTCTTGTTTGGATTCTCTGATTGGTGGAGATTTTTTTGCGAATCATAGGTAATTTATCCAGTTAACAACCACGTAACTCACATTAGGTCTGTCTTCAGAGGTTTAGAAGTTAAAGAACATTTCCCCTATGGAGAAAATGAATGGGGTTTTTACTTCCGGAACCCAACTGCTGCACTCTATTGAGTAATGGAACCTATAGACATGGATTTTGCATGTGCTGCATAGTAGATGCTACAATATTTAGGGACAGTTTGCCCAATATTAAAAATAGTTGTCATTTACTCATTACGTTTTACTGTTGTTCCAAATCTGTATGACGTACTTTCTTCTTTGGAACACAAAAGAATATATTTCAAACAATGTCTTGTTTTGTCCATATAATGAAAGTCAGTGGGGTCCAAAATTGTTTTGGACCTCACTGACTTACCATGTATGGACAGAAACAGTTATTAACATTATTAAAAATATATGACCCGTCCTGGCAAAATGAGTCGGAATGAGCAAATTTTCAAAAATGAGTTATTTTTATTTTCACATTCTCCATTAAAATACCTTCAAAATGATATATGAATTGTTGGAATTGGACAAAAAAATGACTGAGCTACAGTTTGAAGGCAAGCAGAGTTGATTTAGAGAAAAATCAAGTTAAAGTTTCCAAAGCAAAATCACCTAGCAATGTTGCATATTTTCCTCCTATTCTTTTCTTAATAGTAATCAGCCTACTATACTATTAATCACAATATAGCTATTTTTATTTTATCTTTGTTATTAAAAAGTAGAACAGATGCAAATAAACAGTAGTTTAATCAAGAGCAGTGAGTGATTCCTTCTTTTCTTTAAGAGACAGATCTATATTAAGACCTACTGTAATGCATGTATCTAATATAATGTTACACATCAGATTTTTAACTATTAACTAAACATTCATATAATTATGATACTATTATGATTATGTTTGTGTGAATCTCGCCAAGACATAGGCTATTTCACAATAACGTACTTTATAGGGAGATTGCGTGCTTTGGAAGAGGTGCAGCGTATGCACGCGCTTTGCAAATGTCAGTCAGCTGAAATTCTTTTTTTTTTGGTTTGGTGTGTTTTGAATATAGTATTTAATTTGTTTGGACTCATGTCATCAATGATTTTCTTTGAATATTTTGAAATACAACTTATAGTCTACTCCTCTTAGAAAATGTACAAATAAAAGATTATTTTAGATGTTTAATTACTATCTGGAGCATTGGGATCGCTAGAAGAGGGCTTAATGAACTCATTTTTGTAAAAACCTCAAATTCTACCAAAACTGACATTTTTCACTTCTTTTGCCTGTAGCTAAAAATTAGACCATGCGCATTCCGACTTGTGTGTTCTGTGGAAGAAAGAAAGCCATACAGATTTAGAATGACATGAGGGTGAGTAAATCATGGCAGAATATTCATTTATGGCTGGACTATCTCTTTAACACTACAAAGGACCATACAGTGAAAATGAAATCATTTTCTCCCTTTGAATTTTGGTGCAGCTTTACCAGACCTTGACTAAGGACATGTCCTTGCCTTTTCCCAGTTATGATGTTCCCAGTCCACTGCACTCTGGATCAGGACTTGTCAGGAATAGTTTACCCTATGATTCACTTAAAGAGTGAGGCCAGCTGGAAAGACTAAAGCGTTCTGGCAAATTACTTATGCTCCAGTATAAGACGTACATTTACGACAAATTGGGGTAAATTGATGGAGAGTTAACAAACCAAAGAAGTGACTGACTTTTCAGACTGAGGTAAAACCCCTCAACATTTGTTTTTTTTCTTCTCCTCTTCCAGTTCTTTTTTTGTCTTTTTTTTTCTTTTGAGAGAGAGAGCAAAGTGGACAGAGACTCTCAGAGGATGGAAAGAGCTGATTTGCGAGGAGGTGTTTTTCTCGCGCAATTAAGGTTCCAGCCGCCAAGTCGCCCAGAGAAACAAATTATTGACATCAGCAGTAATTTGCAATCTCAGAGCCCTTTTTGCTCCTTTCCTCACAGTTTTTACCTCTTTTTGGCAGCCAGTGTGTTTACAATGGTAATTGTCTTATTTAAGCAATTCTTTCTATTATGAAAGAGTGCTTTGTAATTTGCAACCCGTGTTAATGAGGAAAATGTCATCAAACTTATTACCTCAGTATGTGCACTACATTTATATAATGCCTCAGTTATAGCATATCAGTAGCATATTCCAGCACACTGCATTCAGACTGAACATCTGCATAGGCATGTGAGTGTTTGTTCACAGCAAAGATGCCAGTGTTGTTTTCTTGTTTTTTTTTTTGTTTTCTGACACCATCAGCAATGTGTCTCTTTTTCCTTCTCTCTCTCGTTCTGTCTTCCAACACTCATTTTCATCCCACATTATCTCTTTCTCTGCACCATGTGTCTTTCACAAAGCCCTCTGCAAATCTGCCGATTCCTAGATTCCCAATGCATATGTTCCAGTTAATGTGTTTTTTCAAATTTTCTTTAATTCACTTTGTTTCTCTCAGTCTGTCTTGAGATGGTTTGCAATAGTGTGTTGCATGTTGATTGAATATTAAGTTAAAATACGTTATCCAATGCATTGTGTTTCCACACCAAATGGTGGATTAATTCCTTAATTTAGAGCATGATTAAGCTGTACATGACTATATTTAAGTTCAGATCTAATAAAGGAGCTCTTTTGTTTAGTTTTACACATGTAGAGCAAGTCTGTGCCTTTGAACTGCAGTAAAGATATACAGATTTATTCTTTTTTTGAAGTAGTGTATGTTGTGCTGTTGTTGATTGTTGTGGTTGTTAAGAGGGGGTGTGGAGGAGGTGATAGATGCTACTTCATTTGCTATATGTGGGGACCATCCCTGCCCCAAACTGCCCCAGGCAACTTATACAGCACTATATAGTCTCATTATTTGTCTCCCTTTGTTCTTGTTCCTCTGACTATATATAGTGACATCTGTTATAGCCTCTTGTAAACTAAAGCAGAATTCTGAACTCTGGGATGCCACTAGATTTAAATATTTTACGTTTTTACAGGATGGAATTGATTTCCATAATTCCATAAAAATGTTTTAATGTATTGAAAGTAGTTTTGATCTGAAATACAGCTAAAGAAATAATATGAATTATTTGTATAACTTTTCTTGTACCTGTGATGTAAAGCTGATTTTTTTCAGCTTCTGCTCCTGTCTTCAGTCTGACACGATCCTTGAGAAATCATTCTAAAATGCTGATTTGGTACTTAAGAAACATTTCTAATTAAACAGTTGTGCTGCTCACTGTTTGCGTGGGAACAGTGATGCATTTTTTTAAGGATTCTTTGATTAAGAAAATGCTCAAAAGGACAGTGTTTAATTGAAATAGAAATATTCTGGAACATTGTAAAAGTATTTACAATCTATTTTGTTGTCCTTGTGAAATAAAAGTCTTAATTTAATGTCAAACATCAACTAACCTCAAGCTTGAATTTTTTTCCATTATCTGTAGCAGTCTTTAACGACATGGACATTTTTTTTTTTTTTTTTCGATAAACAAATGTGGAGCCTATTATAATTATTATTATTATTAAAAGCCTAGTTCTTGTTTTGGATGCCCAAATGTATTTTCTCTTTTTCTCTCGTTCTCGTCCGGTGGTTATGGCAGGGCTGAGTAAGCCTGGGGAGAAAGTAGCAGGACTTGTGGGAGTTGTTTGAAGGCTGGAGGCGGATGGTCAATCAGAGGCATGTGTGAGCAGGACTGATGGGTTGGTTTTAGCATGACTGTGCACTCTGCAGCCCACCTGATACTGTCACCAGCCTGTCTACTCACTCTTCTCTGTCAGATCGGTTTGAACAGGAGAGAATACAAAGCCTACAGGATTTTCTCATTTTTTAAGCAAACAAAAAAAAATAGATAAATTGATCAGTAAATCAACAAGCAAGTAAAATCTGAATAGACTGGCTTTACACAAAGCAGACATAATATGATTCTGCCTTAAAGAGCTACAATAACATACCATATTTTAAAGTATCCCAAAGGCCAAGGAGGTAGAAATGAGAAATGGAAGAATGAAATGAGGGAACGCTTGAACAAAAGATGAAATTCGAATAGCGCGATTGTTTTCTATGGGAGGGAAATCAAAACTGCTTCAGAGAGCACCTGAGCGTTGGTGTGGAGGGCGTTTTTTAATTAGCTCCTGGAACCTCTAAGGTATTCTGAATATAGACGGACCGTTGCGGGCCCCTTTGAAGTATTAGAAGCCGAGAAGCACAACAACAGCTCTGCGACACATGAAAAAAAATAAAAATAATATATATATATATATATATATATATAGATATATATATAATATATATATATATATATATTCTAAGTTTACAGGCTACAGCTGGAGTGTTTGAAATTTTGACTTTTAACAGGACCAGTTGAGTGTAACTCGGAGGTGGGCTGCTTTTAGCAATGACATCATTGTCACATTATCAAATGAATGTTTAGAGGGGAAAAAATAATTTAGCCTTCTCTCCCCTGAACTACTGTAACTTGTTCTTTTCCACAGTGTTTCCCTCGTTCACTAAATGAAATCCAAAGGAAGGCTTCAATTTTGCAGCAAGGTCAAACCAATGGAATCAGCTGAGGTCAGTTTCTCAGCTTGGAGTTTTTAGTGGAAAGTAATGAGAGCAAATTAGTAACTTTCCAGCTGAGAACGTGTGCAGGCTTACTAGAAATCGTGTGTGTGTGTGTGTGTGTGTGTGTGTGTGTGTGTGTGTGTGTGTGTGTGTGTGTGTGTGTGTGTGTGTGTGTGTGTGTGTGTGTGTGTGTGTGTGTGTGTGTGTGTGTGTGTGTGTAAATCCCTGTGTGTGTGTGTTTTTTTGTTTGTGTGTTTGTCCATGAGATTTTGGGGAGGAAGTGTGTGTTAATGAATGTGTCTATAAGGCTGTCAGCTCAAGAGAATAACAAATACTCAATTAAAAGAATGAGATAACAGCTGACGGACACAAGAAAAAGAAAAAGACGGGACTTGAGTAATAAAGATGTAAAGTGCAAGAATGAAGAATGAATATACTGCAAAGCGAGACCGAATAAGTGAAGTAAATGAGAGAGATGCGGAGAAATGGAGGGAAAATGGAAAGGGAAGGAGATGAGAGCAGATATGTATGGATCAATAACGCTGACACAGAATGAGGGTTTGGCAGGGGAAGGGGTCGCCTTGGCAACCCCTCAGCTCTTCCTGCGTGTAGCTGTCAGGCAGCACGTCAGAGCCGTGCGAGCGTGTGTGTGCATCCTTGTGTGTTACCAGTAGACTCTCAATGAAGGAATTAGCAAGAGCTCTGCCACACACTCTATTTATAGCCACAGAAGAGAGAACCACTTGAGAGAAAGTTGTTAGGTGTGTGTGTGCGTGCGTGTGTGTGTGTGAATTCTTGACGTAGGCCGTCGTAATGGAGATGGCGCATTGTGCCGGGTCGTGCCGTGCTTTCTTTCTTCCTCTCCTCTTTGCCTCACACAGAAACTCTCCTCACATGCTGACAAGCTAATTGGTTTAACATCATTTGTTGTCGGAGGTGTTTGTACAGTTACAGGCAATTGATGGAAACGAGCTTACTAAAGATCCCACCGACTTCAGGGACTGTTACAGAAAGTACCATGAATGAATGGACTCCATTAATAAACACATATAGATTAGGTGTCTAAAGAAGCTGTTTTCAGGACCGTCTAATTGCTACGGATGTAAAATGGAGGACTGTATTTACGTTAATGGCTAAATGCTTTTTTTTTTTTTTTTTTTGATAGCCAATATACATAAATCAAACTTTAGAATATGGCTACAATATAGCCTAAGCATAATAAATGCTACAATTAAATTTATATTTAATTTCCACTGAACAAAATAGGAAACAAATAAAATAAAAAAATTTATTTAAAAAATCTATAAAATAAACTTATTTATACTTTAGAAAGCAACTTCTTGACTTCTTTAACCTATTATGATCATCATGCACCGAGTACATGTGTTTAATACAGGAAACTATTTTGCACCTAACCTGGATTTGCTGAAGTTTGCAAGGTTTGTGGGTTTAAATATTTAATAGGTATTCAAAGGCTTGTTTAAATGATGCAAATGTATGTTTAATAATGCCGACGGTATATTAAAAAAATATTATTGCGTTTGCCTTTCTTTTACGAGACAGAAATGAGAGCTCCTCCATGTCTGCAATTAGGCACTAGGCTTCTCAGTAATTCTGACACTTATAGGCCAAGAAGAAAAACACATTGGCTAATGCAGATAATTACAAAATGACAGATATCTACTAATGTCTGGTATTGGCCTTTGTGATATATACTGGCCTGCCCCCAGAAATGAAGTAGAGGTTTGGTGTGAAAAGCTGAAGGAATAGTTCACTCCAATTATTTTCTCACTATCATGTCATTTCAAACCCTTGAATGGTGTTTAAGTTAATAGTGATGAATATTGTATTTCACATCAGGAACAGGTTTGATATTATGATCTTTTGTTATGAGACACTTGATGTTGATGCTATTGACTTTCCATCAACGCAGTAGCCACTGTATTTGATTTAAAAGCTTCACCAGAGGGAAAGACTATTACTAATAATTACATACATTGTAGTCTGTTCCTTACATAAAACTATTATACGAGTTCAGTAGACTTGGAATAAAGTGCATGAGTTAGATAGACTATTTTTATTTTGCCTTTTGTCTGTTTTGATACTTGACAGCCCAGGGTTGCTTAGAACTAGTGTTACTTTAATATCATTGAGATTCAACTAACGAAAATGTTTTTACGGTCGACTACAGTAATGACAAGAATATTTCTTTTTCACAGAAAAATAAGATTTTTACAGGTTTTGAACAGCATAAGGGTGAGTAAATAATAAATAATGACACATAAATAACTATTTCTTTTTAAGTAGTTTCTTTGTCTTGGGTGGTAACAGGCTTCAAAATGCCACCCTGCATCTTTCCTCTCACTCATAGAGAAACATGGAAACATACGCGTACATGCAGAGCCATTGCCCTCTCATTTCCTTTCTGTTTCTCTGTCTCTCTTTCCTCCTGCTGCTTTCTTTCTCACTTTTTTCTTCTCTCTCTTTCTCTCTCTCTCTCCATGTAGCTCAAAGGGCCGTGTCTCTTCAGTGCCTGCTGCAGCTTAGGCGGCAAGTGGCTGTGAATGCAAATTAGATTCAAAAACAGACACACGCGCACACTCACACTCACACACACACACACACACACACACAAACAGACACACGCGCACACTCACACTCACACACACACACACACACACACACAGGGCTTGTACCTCTCCTGGTGCTTCAGAGAAGGATGACTGTGGAAGTAGAAACTGTGGGAGAGGCAAAGAAGGAAAGAGCAATTGGGGAGAAAGATGGAATAAGGTGGAAATAAAAGGGATAGGAAGTTTGAGAGTACGTGAAGAGTGAACCAGTCTGACCTTATATCAGTTTTTACTGTGTGAGGGGGGAAAAAAGATCTGGTACACGTCCCATAGGCAGGTCCAGGTTTATGTTGATTTTGAAGGGAAGGGAAGGGAAGGGAAGGGAAGGGAGGGAAGGGAAGGAAGGGAAGGAAGGGAATTCATGAGGGTGGGGTCGGGAAGGGAAGGGAAGGGAAGGGAAGGGAAGGGAAGGGAAGGGAAGGGAAGGGAAGGGAAGGGAAGGGAAGGGAAGGGAAGGGAAGGGAAGATGTTGGCGTGGTGGAACATTGTCAGTGACAGTGACATGTTCTGTTCTGATCCATGTGATTAGCGGCTGCTTTTGTGTGTTTTAACAGGATTATAGCAACATCAGCGAGAAAAAGGAGAAAAACAATAGTCACTTAAAATGTGCTGGATTATATTAAATCAGTAAGATTAGCCTGCATCTGTCATGCGTGCACTCATATACACAATCTCTCACATTCACACACAGACACACACATAAAAGTCATTATTAGGCCTCATAAGTCACTTTGGAGTGTTTGACTTAACTGTCACAAACCATTATTGGAGAGTTAGGATTACGTTTTTGCTCTGCAAGACACTATATGATAACAACCGATAGCATTTTCCTATACTTTTCTATTTATTATGAATGCCGATATTAGAATCTCATATTAATTATGAAAAGATATATTAATAATTGGTTAATTGAGATTTGTTAGTAAATTAAATTTTCTAGTGTATTTTTAGCTGTTTTCTCTGCATATTTGTGACAAATGGTACAGATCAAAAACATAAAGACCTATATGTACTTCATATTTTAATATCGTAATACAAGCAGTGTGCCATATGTCACCACACTGAGGTAAAAGTTGGTGTGTGTTAGTCCTGACAGGTGTTTTCTTCAGATTTGACTTAAATCAGGGATGTCCAGTCCTGCTCCTGGAGGGCGTTCATAATTAAACACACCTGAACCAGTTAATCAAGGCTTTCAGGATTACAAGACACTTCCAGGCAGGAGTTAGGAGCGCTTTAGAGCTAAATACTGCAGGAAGGTGGCCCTCCAGGAGCAGATTGGACACCCCGTCTTAAATCATGCATTATATTGCAGTTCTTAGTAAAGTTACTGGCCAACTGGCCTTCAATTTATTCACCCAAAGCCAATTTTACCTTGCCTTTGGCACTTGGCGAGTGTTAATTTTCGACCCTGAACTCACGTATTACTCTTGGTGGCTGTTAAGAAATTAGGATTTTTTTCTAATTACACTACCGTTCAAAAGTTTTGAAATGTTTTTGATAGAAGTGTCACCTGCTTATATCAAGGCTGTGCTGATTTGATCAAATATACAGTAAAAAAAAAAGTAATATTGTCAATTTTTCATATATAAAATGTAATTTAACTTCACTGATGACACGAATGTTCAGCAGCCATTACTCCAGGCTTCAGTGTCACATGATCCTTCAAATATATATATATATATATATATATATATATATATATCTATATATATATATATATATAATATGCTGCTATGATGCTCAAGTAACATTTCTTATCATTATCTATGTTAAAACAGTTCATATTTTGTTGAATATTTTTCTGGAAATCATAATACAATTTTAAGGACTGTTTATTGAATAAGGTATTTGCTGTCACTTTTGATCAATGTAATGCATCCTTGCTGAATGAACATATTTATTTCTTTAAAAAAAAAAAATTACTGACAAATTTGAAGCAGTAGTGTATATATCATACACTGGAATTACACCATAAATTGAATGAGATTTATGCTAAAAGAACACTGTAAAATCTAATAAGTTGGGCTTACTTAAAAAAAAGCATGCAAACCGATTGCCTTGAAAAAACTAAGTAAAGTGAAATAGGAATAGTATGTTGTACTGACAAATGCTTAGTTAGTATAGTTATTAGTAACTAAAAAAGAACTGTAGGGGGTACTTGATCCATGACTTAGTATAGCTACTCACTGACTCCCAGAATGCATTGCGCATAATAAATTATGCAGTTGCTTTGTTTTACAGTTGTTTTTATTTGCCAATTGTATTTGCTGTCTTGTGTCAGTAGTAGCACAACAAAAAAAGCAAATATAATGGCTTTTGTTACAATTAATGAAAATAAATTAACATAAATAAAGTTTCAAGTGCCCAACTAAAGGGAATGCTAATCACTATAATGGTGAGCTAAAAAAAAAAAAAAAACGGCAATTAGCAACATATTAGTGCACTGCTGCCTCTCACTGGTTTATTAATGTCATTGGTTCCTTTGAGGCTACTTGAATATTTTAAGTAAGTGTCACTCAAAACAGTAAGTAAATTGTTTTATTTGCCTTGAAAGTAGCTGAAACTTAATAAAACCTAGTAAGTATAACAACTAAGTAAAGATAACTAATTAAATCTAAGTAAGGTAAACTATTGGATTTTACAGTGAAGTGAAATTATCAAGCAATGCAAATGCAAATACCTATACGGTACATTCTCTGAATACATAATACACAATATCTTATGCAGTTTTGCTTTTTTTAAGATATACTGTATAATTGATTTTGTTCTAAGGATGTTTTGATATTTTTAGTTAAAAGATACTAATTGGGTTTTTTAAATCTCTCTAGTAGTGGACCGTTTAAGTGCATTTCTTCTTAGAATATGGTATTACAGCAGTCATTATAATGAGCTCTTGGCTCATGTCAGCTGTATGCAGGATTTGAAGAGTCTAATGTCAGACTTATGACAGCTCTCTGCAGTCTTTATGACTGAGCAGGCAGATATATCGCTGGGCATCATGTTTCTCTGGAGACCAAGCTTTAATTCCATGCGGCGGGGGTTACCGGGGAAACAGTTTTAACCTTCATGCTGTCTGCATCTCCAGCACACCTAAATGTCATCCCATCCAGCTCTGCTCTGTTCAAATATTCCTCTTTTCACACATTCACTCCATCCCAGTCACTTTATCTCTGTGTGTCTGTCTTTCTCTCTATCTACACCAAACACTCCTTCCACTTTCATTCAGCCTCCTATTTTTCTCCATTTATCATTTGTGCTCTCTTTCCCTCTCCAAACCTACCATATTACCTTTTCTTACCTTGTGGTACCATGGCAATACTGTCGCTTTTTGGACACTACTGTGATAGTAATATAATAGGGTTATATAAAATCAATTGCAGCAGTGGTTCTCAACCCCTATTCCAACACAATATTTTGGTATTTCTGTTGTTTATTTATTGATATATTGAATTAATTAACATTGTTAATTTTTTTAATATATTCAATTACTAAACCACGATTCATTTGGCGTTTCCATAAGTTATGTAATCCAGAACTACAGGTCCTTCTCAAAAAATTTGCATATTGTGAAAAAGTTCATTATTTTCCATAATGTAATGATAAAAATTAAACATTCATATATTTTAGATTCATTGCACACCAACTGAAATATTTCAGGTCTTTTACTGTTTTAATACTGATGATTTTGGCATACAGCTCATGAAAACCCAAAATTCCTATCTCAAAAAATTAGCATATCATGAAAAGGTTCTCTAAACGAGCTATTAACCTAATCATCTGAATCAACTAATTAACTCTAAACACCTGCAAAAGATTCCTGAGGCTTTTAAAAACTCCCAGCCTGGTTCATAACTCAAAACCGCAATCATGGGTTAGACTGCTGACCTGACTGCTGTCCAGAAGGCCATCATTGACACCCTCAAGCGAGAGGGTAAGACACAGAAAGAAATTTCTGAACGAATAGGCTGTTCCCAGAGTGCTGTATCAAGGCACCTCAGTGGGAAGTCTGTGGGAAGGAAAAAGTGTGGCAAAAAACGCTGCACAACGAGAAGAGGTGACCGGACCCTGAGGAAGATTGTGGAGAAGGACCGATTCCAGACCTTGGGGACCTGCGGAAGCAGTGGACTGAGTCTGGAGTAGAAACATCCAGAGCCACCGTGCACAGGCGTGTGCTTTTGAACCAGAAACAGCGGCAGAAGCGCCTGACCTGGGCTACAGAGAAGCAGCACTGGACTGTTGCTCAGTGGTCCAAAGTACTTTTTTCGGATGAAAGCAAATTTTTGCTTGTCATTCGGAAATCAAGGTGCCAGGGTCTGGAGGAAGACTGGGGAGAAGGAAATGCCAAAATGCCTGAAGTCCAGTGTCAAGTACCCACAGTCAGTGATGGTCTGGGGTGCCATGTCAGCTGCTGGTGTTGGTCCACTGTGTTTTTATCAAGGGCAGGGTCAATGCAGCTAGCTATCAGGAGATTTTGGAGCACTTCATGCTTCCATCTGCTGAAAAGCTTTATGGAGATGAAGATTTCGTTTTTCAGCACGACCTGGCACCTGCTCACAGTGCCAAAACCACTGGTAAATGGTTTACTGACCATGGTATTACTGTGCTCAATTGGCCAGCCAACTCTCCTGACCTGAACCCCATAGTGAATCTGTGGGATAATCTGAAGAGAAAGTTGAGAGACGCAAGACCCAACACTCTGGATGAGCTTAAGGCCGCTATCGAAGCATCCTGGGCCTCCATAACACCTCAGCAGTGCCACAGGCTGATTGCCTCCATGCCACGCCGCATTGAAGCAGCCATTTCTGCAAAAGGATTCCCGACCAAGTATTGAGTGCATAACTGAACATAATTATTTGAAGGTTGACTTTTTTTGTATTAAAAACACTTTTCTTTTATTGGTCGGATGAAATATGCTAATTTTTTGAGATAGGAATTTTGGGTTTTCTTGAGCTGTATGCCAAAATCATCAGTATTAAAACAATAAAAGACCTGAAATATTTCAGTTGGTGTGCAATGAATTTAAAATATATGAAAGTTTAATTTTTATCATTACATTATGGAAAATAATGAACTTTTTCACAATATGCTAATTTTTTGAGAAGGACCTGTATATGTTCTTCAATCATTATTGGGAAAAAAAATTACAAATATTTCATAATAGTAATTTCTCAATTTAACCCTTTATGCCCTGAGGGCATTTTTGCCTCACTGAAGTTGATGTTTTTTCTGAGTGACATACGCAAAAATAATGACTCATAACTCCAAGACCGTCGAAAGGTAGGTATCGTTTGATGGGGGGGGGGGGGGGGTCTTTGCATTTGAATATTCTCATGTTGAGAAATAGGTGATAAAATGTAAGAAAAATGAGTGTGGTCAAGGGAAATTTTTCATATCATTCTTATTTGACATTCAATATCTCATGAAAAGAAATAAGGTAGGAGCAAAATTATTTTTTTGGTGATGTTCCCCAACATGCTGTATGTGAACTAGCTTTTTCTTAGCCCTTAACAGTTTTGAAATTGTTGTTTTGAATTTGAAGTAATGCCTTACTCAAGTTTAGTCAAAGCCCCAAACAATTATACTTGTTTTATTCTACTCGATGATACCTTTCAAATGACATATGACACATGACTATCTGAGCTGTATGATGTTTCTGACATATTAGAGTATACACAAAAAAATGCACAAAAAATTAAAAATAATTTTTCATAAATTATGCAATATATATATATATATATATATTTATCCGCAAATAACTCTACACTACTTAGGAGTTAATCAAAGTGTCTACATGCATTGTAAAGGTCAGACTCCAAGCCTTCAAATGACACCTACTTTGTGTTGGTCAATGCAGTGAATTTGAAAAATATGACTATTATTTTTTCTTCACTAGGGGGCGCCCGCGGCGGTACACTCCGGTTTAGAGGAACTAGGCAGCACTGGTTAGGACAGGAATAGGCAACTTCGGTCCTGGAGTGCCGCTGTCCTGCTGAGTTTAGCTCTAACCCTAATCAAACACACCCGAACAAGCTTATCAAGGTCTTCGGGATTTCTAAGGCTACAGACAAGTGAGATTTTACATTCTGCTTGCCGAGTGTTCAATGGAGCTATCCGACTGATTTCTTCAATTCATGGGTTTAGGTATTATTTACACATGAAAGACGCAATGGATTGTTTTGATTTTGGACTCATTTCAATCGTGAGAATCTGCTGTAAATAATGATATGCCATTATCCCCGATCGGAGCATGTTTCATGAAATGACATGCGTAAAAAAACATGAGAAAGTTGCACCATGTGTGCATTTGCGGTTTTATGTGTTATACCTCAATGATGAATATCTTTAGATCTAAATTACAGATTATGGTATGATTGGGCTCCTTTTAATCAGAAGAATTTTCTGAAAATAATTCTGTGTGCCGCCTGTGCAGTTTTATGTGTGTTATAAATTATTGAGGAATATCTTTAGATATAAATGACGGATTATAGTGATTTATAGTGGCTCTTTTTAATCAGGAGAATCTGCTCTAAAAATGGTTTTCCATGATCTTAGCATGTTTTATGAAGTTACAAGCAAAATGGTGACATCAATATATTATTTTCAAATGGGTCAAAGCCCCAAGCAATTATGCTTGTTTTATTCTACTCGATGAGACCTTTCAAATGACACATGACTATCTGAGCTGTTGTCACGATACACAGGAGGGAGGAGCAAGGAGACGCAGGAGATTTCTTCAACATGGAATTTTAATTCAAAGATGTGGAATTACACGGGAGATGACATATACAACAGCCGACAAAGGAACTCAAAACTGGGAACACTATTTATACACAGGACATGATAATGGGAAGACTAGACACACCTGGGATCAATGGAAACACATAGAAAACACCTGGAATCAACTTAATCAACATAATGGGGACAGAAACATTCACAAAACATGGAATTATGTCATGGAGTCTGACATAACGCCCCCCTCTGGAAGGCCGTGTCCTCACGCCATACAACATTCAACTTGGAGGGGGGTTGGGTGCTCTGGAGCTCCTTCAGACACGGGACAGTGGCCTCCAGAGCTGAACCCGTTCCCGCTTAACTCGGGATCAAGAGCCCTCGGTGATCTATAATCAGGAACAGGAACCCTCAGTGGGCTTAACTGGGGATCGGGAGCCCTCCATGGGCTTAACTCGGGAACAGGAACTGGGGATCAGGAGCCCTTCCTGGGCTTAACAAGGGGTCAGGATCCCTCTGTGGGCTATACTCAGAAACAGTAGCCCTTCGTGGGCTGAACTGTGATCAGGAGCCCTCCGTGGGCTTAACTTGGGATCAGGAGCCCTCCATGGGCTATACTCGGGAACAAGAGCCCTCAGTGGGCTTAACTCGGGATCGGGAGCCCTCTGTGGGCTTAACTGGGGATCGAGAGCCCTCCATGGGCTTAACTCGGGAACAGGAACTGGGGATCAGGAGCCCTTCCTGGGCTTAACAAGGGGTCAGGAGCCCTTCCTGGGCTATACTCAGAAACAGTAGCCCTTCGTGGGCTGAACTGTGATCAGGAGCCCTCCGTGGGCTTAACTTGGGATCAGGAGCCCTCCATGGGCTATACTCGGGAACAAGAGCCCTCAGTGGGCTTAACTCGGGATCGGGAGCCCTCCGTGGGCTTAACTCGGGATCGAGAGCCCTCCGTGGGCTTAACTCGGGAACAGGAGCCCTTCCAGGGCTGAACTGGGGATCAGGAGCCCTTCCTGGGCTTAACTCGGGATCAGGAGCCCTTCCTGGGCTTAACTTGGGATCAGGAGCCCTCCATGGGCTATACTCGGGAACAGGAGCCCTCAGTGGGCTTAACTCAGGATCGGGAGCCCTCCGTGGGTTTACTTGGGATCGAGAGCCCTCCAGGGGCTTAACTCAGGAACAGGAGCCCTTCCTGGCTTGAACTTGGGTTCAGGACCCCTTCCTGGTTTTAACTCTGGATCAGGAGCCTTCCGTGGGCTATACTCGGGAAAGAGAGCCGTCTGTGGGCTTAACTCGGGATCGGGACCCCTCTGTGGGCTTAACTCCAGATCGGGAGCCCTTCCTGGGCTTGACTGGAGATCGGAAGCCCTTCCTTGGCTTGACTGGAGGCCTCCCTGGGCTTTGCTCTGGGGCTGGGCCGACACTGGATTGAACTCTGATGCCTGGGTCAACTCTGGAGTGAACTCTGGGGCCTGGATAAACACTGGAGTGAACTCTGGGACCTGGGCCGACACCCTTCTCCTCACCCCTAGTTTCCTCTTCTGGATCAGGAGGAAAAGGCGTGGTCTGGGCCAACACTGGAGCAAACTCTGGGGCCTTGGCCGACACTGCAGCGAACTCTGGAAGGCACTTATGAGGAATGTTCACTGGAAGGCGCTCTGGAAGGCGCTTACAAGGAGTGTCACTGGAGGGCGCTCTGGAAGGCATTTACGAGGAGCTGGCACTGGAGGGCGCTCTGGAAGGTGCTTACGAGGAGCGGGCACTGGAGGGCGCTCTGGAAGTCGCTTTCAAGGAGCGGGCACTGGAGGGCGCTCTGGAAGGCGCTTACGAGGAGCGGGCACTGGAGCGAGCTTTGGAGCTGGCAGGCTTGCCACACTAACGTCCTTTGGACTTGCCACATCTTATTGAGAACCACTGCTTTGGAGTTCAGTGTAAATATCATGGCACATGAATATGATAATCAGTCAGTACCATGGGTATATAAAGACACTTTCCCACCTACGCTGTGTCCAAAAACTTAGGCAGATGACTTGTTGCCTTGCTGCCTTATATCAGGCAGTGACTATGCAGGAAGTGTTTGCGAACAAAGGTACATCCCAAAACTGATTTCAGAAAGGCTTCTGAGAGAGCATAATGATCTACTACAAAATAAGAGAGCTTTTTATTACAATACTAATTTCTTCCCTTTTTTTAGCTTGACTGTCACAGCATCGAATGCACAGGAGAGTGAGATATTGTAGGCAGGAGGATGCATCAATGCTGCCTTCAAAAATCAATCACATGAAGGTGTCTCAGTAAACAGGATGTCACACAGTCATATGATTTGGACGTGCCTTGTTGCCTTATTACCTCCATATGTTGCTTGTGGATGTATCATTTTTCAGCTTTTGGACACAGCCAGAGTTTTAGTTCCAATCGTGTTCCAACAAACCTGGATGTAATTTTCAAGTAAAACCAAAGACCTTAATTAGTTTATTCAGGTGCTTTTAATGTCAGATGTCAGGAGTAAGGGACGACTGCTATGTTCATTATTACATCCAACAACAAAACACCTTAATCTCTTAGGAGTCATTCTTGTTTACATCTGCTCTGCCGGTGAAACAATGGTGGACTGATGACAGCTCACTCAGGGTGGGTCTAAGGTAAGACATCATTCCAGTCTGTGCTGAAACCCTTTGTCAATCAAACTATCATGGGAGGGGCCTGTCTGTGTGAAGTCACAAAAACAGAAATCTGAGATCGGCTCGATTTGAGAAAGGGATAAAGATTTTAGTATATAAAAAAAAAACACTGGGTGGATTTTTATCATTATAGGGTGGTTGTGTACACACTGCCAACACACATTTCAGTTTAAACAACTTGTAAAAATGCATGTAGCATCTGATGATCCCTTTAAGTGAATAAATTCACATTTATTTAGACTCTTTTCTGATATGTATAGCCAACCAATCTATTAATTTTTCTGATTGGATATCGATCAAACCCTGTATGTTTTCCTTATTGAAAATCCGGTTTCACATTTTACATTATGAGAGGAAAATAGATTCAAGAGAAAATAGAAATAACAACTGATTTTGATTTAGATTTTAATATTATGTAATAGTGACATTTTAGGACAACCCTAACCCCCTAAAACTATATGGTATTACTATCTGTAACGCCACGCCAGCAGAGGGAGCCCTCGCCCGAGTACTGACTGTGTGCCGCTCCCTCTGCTTCACCTGTCATTTCCTGTTTGGTGGACATTTAAGCATGGCCTTAGCCACGGTTACTTCGCGAAGTATTGCCAGCCTGTCTGCCTTACCGAGTGTTATTCCCATTCCCATTCCCATTCCCATTCCCATTCCCATTCCCATTCCCATTCCCATTGCCATTGTTTGCCTGCTTGTGTATGATCTTTGCCTGGTTACCCTGTTTTCTGCCTTTTGGATTGCCCACTGTTTTGTTGCCTGGATTGGACTGCCTACAGTATCTGTGTATGTACCCCTGCCTGCCTCACGTTTCTGATTCACTGTCTGCTGTTTTGGATTTGTTTGCTGTGGATTTCATTAAAACACTGCACATGGATTCTAACGCCGCCTCAGCGTCCCTACACTATCTGAAACTATTAATGTAGCATTTTTTTGTCTCTCTTTTAATCAATCTCTTTTCTATCCTATATCTATCAGAGGTCATTATAGTTAAATAAAACTAAATCCGTAAATAAACATTTTGTTACTTGAAATGACATCAACCGAAATAACATAATACAAATCTGAAACTTTTTTTTTTTCATTTAAACCCTAAATAAATATGAATAAAAACTATATACACATTTGTGACCCTGGACCACAAAACCAGTCATAAATGTCAATTTTTCTGAATAAATAAGCTTTCCATTGATGTATGGTTTGTTATGATAGGACAATATTTGGCTGAAATACAACTATTTGAAAATCTGGAATCTGAGGGTGCAGAAAAATCCAGTATATTGAGAAAGTTGTCCAAATGAATTTCTTAGCACTCATATTACTAAAAATAAAGTTTTGATATATTTCAGGTAGGAAATTTACAAAATATTTTCATAGAATATCCTAATGATTTTTGCCATAAAAGAAAAATCAATAATTTTGACCCATACAGTATATTTTTTTGTATTGCTACAAATACACCTGTGCTACTTATGACTGGTTTTGTGCTCCAGGGTCACATATAAAAACAAATAAAAATGACAAAATATACAACTAAATTACTAAAAACTGAGCTTAAATAATAATAATAAAAAAATGCACAATATAAAAGATAATTCAAAATATTAATAAAAAATGTAATTGTATCTCAGTGATACCAAACATTGCTACATATTTCCTCTCTCTACCAAGAATCTTCCTCACCACTTTATCAAAGCGAAAAAAAAGCTCAAATCATTATAGATCCATGCTGGACTGTGACAATACTCTGTTTAATAAAAATGCCTCTGATGCTAAATCTAATTCTCATTTACATCTCCCCATGTCATATAATAGAAACGCACTTCACACCAGGTCGGCCAGGCATCTTTAATGCTGTTAAAAAGAGCTCAATTATATTCAGTTTATCAATGTGACTTGGGTGCTCTCTTTCCATCTCCGCTCTAATTTCTACCCATTTCCACTCAGGAGAAGCTGAGAGGCATGAAAACATCAGGTGGAAGCCATCTGGCTATCTCATTCCTCTTTCAAGCTGATTTTCTGAATCATATTTCTGTAAAGAGGGTGAGCCACAGGTAGCAGATTGAACTCATATCCCCCGTTTGGGATATCAGAGGAGAGGGTAGATTCCTGCTAGAACGTTCTGGTCCACAGACACCTGTGGTCGGCCTGATTACGAGCATCTTACACTGAGGGAGTGTGTAATTCGACTGGCATCTGCTGATGAGGCTTGCTGTGTGTGTGTGTGTGTGTGTGTGTGTGTGTGTGTGTGTGTGTGTGTGTGTGTGTGTGTGTGTGTGTGTGTGTGTGTGTGTGTGTGTGTGTGTGTGTGTGAATAGCTCATCTGCGCAAAACAGCGACCTTGTGTAACTGCTGCATAGCGTTCATCTACTTTCCATCATGTATAGACACGCACACACACTTAGACACACATGCAATCATGTGCAGGCATGCAAGGCATGATTTTACATATTTATACCATCCACACACATACAAAATGATAAACAAATTGCCTTGCAAAAACCTTCGTATCACAAACATCTCAACAAAAACAGATAGAGCGTTAACCACATTCTCACTCTCTCAAACACATGCATGTGTGCAAAAGCAGAAGAGCATCACGTGCGCTGTTAAGGCCAGAGGGCACAGCAAGGTCAGCACCAGGAACTGGGGCTGAAATAATAGATTGTGTAAGCACCAAAGAGAATAGAGAGAAGGTAGGCTTTGGAAAAGGAGGTTATGAGGAGAGAAATTATGAGGAGAGATGATCAGAAAATAAAACTGGATGGGAGGTGTGCAGCAGAGGAGAAAGAAAATGAATATGAGAGAGGCAAGGGACGGTCAAATGGATTGGAGGAGGATGAATTTTGGTGCAATATCTCCACCATCTCACCATCCAGGTAAAAATCAGAGAGTGGAAAGTAGAAATGAGCCTCTTAGATTGGATGGAATTGAATTCGGAAGGTTGAAGGGCCATCCTGAGACAGTAAGTCTCAGGGGGGCAGTCATGGCCTAATGGATGGAGAGTCGGACTAGTAACCCGAAGGTCGCAGGTTTGAGTCTCAGGTTTGGTTGTGATTTTTGGTGGTGGTTGTTGTTGGTGTACAGTGCTGTCTTCCACCTTCAGTACCATGACTGAGGTGAGACCCTTGAGCAAGGCCCCAACTGGTCCCCAGGCACTGCACCATTGGCTGCCCACTGCTCTGGGTGTATGTTCATGGTGGGCGTGTTTATTCACTACTATCTGTTGTGTGTGTACCCTACGGAAGAGTTAAATGCAGAGCACAAATTCCAAGTATGGGACACCTTGGCCACACATCATGTCCTTTCCTTTATAGAGAGAAATGATAATAGTGAAGAAATTAGGAAAATGGCTTCAAACATTTGGGGTCTATGTAGCAAGGATGCATTAAATTTTAAAAGTAAATATATTTGTTTCAAAATAATTCTATTTCTGTTCTTTTGAACCTCCTATTCATTAAAATATCCTGGAAAAAAGTATTATGTTTTCCACAAAAATGTTGACTGTTGATAACAATAATAAAATCATATAAATTAAATCATTTCTTTAGGATCATATGACACTGAAGACTGGATTAATGGCAGCTGAAAGTTTTGCCATTAAATAAATAAATAATCAATTGAATTAAAATTGAGATTATAAAAATTGAAACATTTTTTAACCATATACAGTATATAGGGGCATGAGCTTGTATTGCATAACAGGAATGAGCCACCTTTTATTGCGTACAAAGGATAAATGCATATACATATCTTTTAACTAACATTAACTTTTTATTGAACTTCAAGGGGAAGTCGTGGCCTAATGGTTAGAGAGTTTGACTCCTAACCCTAAGGTTGTGGGTTTGAGTCTCGGGCTGGCTGGCAATACCACGACTGAGGTGCCCTTGAGCAAGGCACTGAACCCCCAACTGCTCTCCGGGCACCGCAGCATAAATGGCTGCCCACTGCTTCGTTTTCCACTCAATCAGATTACCTACTGACACCAAGTGCCCCACTAGGTGCTCTCCTATCATCGCAGAAAAGGGGAGACAGTAGTGGACTCACAGATGCTTCTGTGAACTCGGTGGCAGATGGCACATCCTGTTTGGCTGGGCTGCCTCTCTTGTGTGTTTGACTGACATGATATTTCTCTTGGTCAACAAATACACACATTGTCCCCCGATTTTACTCTCCATCTCTACCAGAGCGAGAGTGATCTGACCTGTCTTTCTCTCACACACATATGCACTCTTCTCTTTTTCCTCTTTAATATCGAGAAAGGACAGCCATGTCTGGTAGAGAGACCTCTTCATTATTTTTCTATATCTATCCCTCTCTTTTCTGTCTCTCTGTCTCTCTCTCTCTTTGACAGGCATTTTTCAGGTCAACTCACACAGAAAGAAGTCTAAAAGGAGTCTAAAAATATCTTTATAATGCATCCGCTGACAAAAATGATTTGTTTCATGAAGTTGCAATCCTTTTTACAGTACTTTTCCACTTCTATCTGCACTTGTTTAGTTTTTAATGAAGATTTTATTTTGATTCAGCAAAGTTTTATTAAATTGATCAAAAGTGACAGTAAGGATATTTAGAATGTTACAAAAGATTTCTATATCAAATAAATGCTCTTCTTTTGACCTTTATATTTATCAAAGAAAAAAATGTATCCTGCACTGAAATTGGATGAATGAAACATTTTTTTCAGTGTGGTTTTCACACAAATATTACCTGTTTAAAACATTGATAATAATAGGAATTGTTATTTGACTACCAAAAATGAAGTAACACATATTTATCGGCACTTGTTTAGTTTATATTGCAAATTTAGAAACCTGAGACCTCTAGTGAAAATCTATTTAGCATAAACCAGCAGTAAAATTTATTAGAACAAAAACGTGTCTGTTTTTAAAATGTTTTTATTTAGATGCTGAATCCCAGATTTTCATTGTGGCCTCAGTCTTTCAAAGGGTTAAATGAAATGAGTATATTTTTGATCACAGATGTTACAGAACATTTCCAGGGTTTGTGAATAAGAGATGGTTTATTTGAAAGTTTTATTTTTGTGCTGTGTTTGTATAGAAAGGCTAAACTCCACACAGTTTACACTCAAAGACAAGAGCGTCAACACGGTGTGTGTGTGTGTGTATGTGCGAGCACAGCACCCTCTGTTCCCGTTTTCCTAGAGGGTGTTTGAGCCGTGTTTGTGTGAGAACATGAACACGTGCCTGGTGTGTTGTGCCCTCCTTCCCTCAGGTCCTCTTCTCTACCACCTCTCATATTTTCAAAGCAAGGCGAATGATAGCTTGACCGGAGCACGAGGAACGTTGGAGGAGGGAGGGGGTACTGGGGTGGGAATGGGAATTCTTGTTTTTCATACCTCAGAGGTTAATTCCTGATTCCTCCGCATTGATTTTTCCTTCATCCCCGGAATCCAAACAGGCCGTCGGAGCGCTATCAAGTAAAGCTGGTGATAAAGAAAAGGCCTGCGAGCCGCAGCAAAACAATGGCGAGAGAGAATATTCACAAAACTAACATCAGACTTCTTTGATCTTGTAGCCGATTTGTGTCTTTCTTGTTATTCTGTGTTTATGATGCTTTTTGTTGTTTGCCTTTGCTTTTGTTTTTTGTCACCTTTTGAACAGAATGAGAACAAATAACCTCTTGCTGATTTCTTGGTTTTTGCTCTTTCTTGTTTTCTTTTTTGATTTTTCTCTTGCCACAGTAATCTTTTTTTGAATTTTCTCTTTTCTCTTTTTCCCTCCTTTTTGTCTTAACCCTAGGTCCACTCACAAAAAAACATGATGAATCAACACTGAACCGGCCACGGGATGAAGGTATTTTTGTTGCATGTTTTTTCTTTTTTCTTGTCTTTTTTTTTTTTAAGTCTCTTTTTGGAAAATTAAAAAGCAAACAGCCTTTCTTTGGTAGTGATGAAGAGTATATGAACCTCTTGTGCATATATGTCTGTGTATGTCTGTGTGCAATGAGCTGAAACTTTCTCATTTGACTTTGGAGGGGGACGTGCAACTTCTGAAAGTTGAAGATGAAGGTAGAAAAAACTCTGTATCTTCATTAAATGAGAGAAGAACAGTAGTTTTGAAATGTAATACTCCAAGAGTGCTGTCTGAAGCACAATTTTACAGCAGTTGCTTTATGATGTTTTTCAAGACTCAGAGCGATTATTAGGCTTTAAACTTATCTCCAACTCTCACGAAGACAAAGAGGTGTTTTCACCGTGTTTTGACAGTGTGAATAGTTCTCCGGATGCAGTAGTAAAGACCAGCCAATAAATCTAAGAAATAAAATGATACCGTGGGGAGAAAAGCCAGAAAAACACAGATACACACACACATGGATCAGCACATGTTGTCACCTTTTATCTTAGATATTGCTATAAATGTTCATTTTTTGAACTCCTTTCTTGAGAGCAATGTGTGTTTTTTTTTTTGCCCTGATGTTCTTTCTTGTGTTTACGAAGGACTGTTTTTCTTCATCTTCTTCTTCTTTCCTCTCGATCTTGCTGGGGGGGTTTTTGTTTGTTTTTTTGTTTTTTGTTTTTTTTTTTACATATAGGCCTAGTTCTTTGGGAATGTGAAAAAATGGGATTGGAAAAGCTAAAAAAGAAAAGCTTTTCCTAATACAAATTGACACTCATTGATTTTATTGTATTGATAAACTGCTGGTTGGGTCCTTGAAAGCTTGTGGCCTCTCTAGAACTGAATTATTAACCCATTCAATTGTAATTAGTACTGAGTAACTCATTAACTACAACCCAGTTATTATTAGTCTTCATAACCACTTGATTAATACATTATGATGATAAGTGTGGAGATGAAGGGCAGCCAGAAGGATTGATTGTGAATGTCCATCTGTCTGTCCAGCTGTCAATACATAAGTAAAACATATAATTATATATAGTACAAATGATTTTTTTAAATTATTGAATTAAATTAATGTGTACTTTATATAATTATATATAAAGAATATTTTACATTTTATTTTTACAAATAAGTATTCCTGGATTTACACTTGGACTAAATTGTCCACAGAAATGGAATAATCTGAATAAAATGAGGAAGTATTTTATGTTATGTGGCATTAAAATGTTGAGATTTGGGGGTTTGTTGGTTGAGGTTTGTCCTATAATCAACATTTATTTAGCTCCAGTAGGTAAACGTATGTGAGTGTTTGTCAGGCGTTTATGGGAAATGCTATTTGTGAACATGGCAGTGTTAAGCTGCTGAAAACAGGATTGATTTTTTTGCTGAGGGAGAAAGAGTGACGTCTGAGCGCGAGTTTGTGCATGTGGGTGAGTGAGTGTGTGATTAGTGCAAGCTTCAGCCGAGACAAAGGTGTATGTCCACCTGGGCCCAGCTCATTATTCAGACTGTGTGTCACATCATTATCAATGTGAACACACTCACACACACTCTAAATTTACAGCTTCATGCTCGCTTTTTTTCACGCTCCATCTGTGTCATGCATACTTTATAAACTGTTCAGCCAGACAGCATCGAGCTCAACAATCAGTCTAGATCAGGTGTATTGAAAGCGAAGACTTTAGGACCCTGAATCCATGGACTCCTCACCCCTGTCCACAACAGACCTAACTGCTACGATACAAGCCATCTGTTTAGGGGTTATGCTGTTCATGGCTCACCTCACTCAGGGACTTTCCTTTTAGTATATATGAGACTTATGCAACAGAGCAGAAAGAATGTTAGTTTTTTTTAGATTTGGAGATCAGTTAAGGTTATTACTCATAAACCAAATTATCTGCCAGGTTTATTTATTTTTTATCTATCTATCTATCTATCTATCTATCTGTATGTCTGTCTGTCTATCTTTTTCATTTTAATTTATGCCATTTATATACATATATATATATATATATATATATATATATATATATATATATATATATATATATATATTTATATACATATATATATATATATGTTCCCACATGACCTAAACAACAAAAAAAGGTTAATCCAGTTATGTTCCAAAGTCTTTGGCTTTGGCAATGCAAAACACTATTTTTACATTTTAAGTAAAGCATGTGAGAAATAAGAGTTGTCTCTTTAACTAAATTATAACATATATACAACCATTTAACACTTTGGGGTCAGTATAATTTTATTGCAACAATTTTGTTCAGCAAGGGGACATTCAATTAATCAAAAGTCAGAATAAAGATATTTCTAATGTTACAAAAGATTTTTATTTTAAAAAAAAACAGAAAAGAAAAAAAAAAGCTTTGCCATCATAGATATAAATTATATTTTAAAATGTATTAAAATATAAAGGTTGTTATTAATTATAATAATATTTGGCGATATTTTTGTTTTTACTGTATTTTTTCATCAAATAAATGCAGCTTTGGTGAGCATAAGAGACTAATTTGAAAATGAATAATAAAATATTAATTTAATTTAATTTAATTTAATTTAATTTAATTTAATTTAATTTAATTTAATTTAATTTAATTTAATTTGTACAATTTTACAATACCAACTGACATTGACTTTGCACTCTTCCATTGAGAAGTCTTTTTTTCTTGACCACTAACTGGTATGGTCATTGGTAAATAAAAATTTGACATGACTTTGACAAGAGTTTACTGCTAAATTTCAATAAAGCTTTATCGTTTTGTAGAAATTGGTTCTGCTCTTCATTGGTTACTGAACAAGTCTTTCACGGATGGTTACCCTGATTTACAAAACACATTAGCACAAACAAAACTACTGCAGCAACAGCAATCAGTGGCTGATTGGTTGAGGGGAATTAACACGCTTCAACCAGAGTGCAACAGCACAACTTTGTGTAGTTCAGCCAAACAATGCTTGGGGTTGTGTGTTTGACAGCTGTTGTATCTTAACTTCTTGCCACAATTTGCTGGCCATTTCTTATTTGTCAATATGACAGAATTAATATTCTAGTCAGTTCATTGTCACTCGGAGCCTCATATGAATCAGTCACTATTTTAAACAGTATGTCTCATAAATACGATAAAGAAGAGTGACCAAAAACAACATCAGTGTTGTATAATCAGACATCATGGAAAATGATGCACATGCTCAAAAGTTGTAAAAAAAAAAAAATAGTTTAAGATGCAAAGAGTAACGAGCAGTGTTGTTTTAATTTAATTTCTATACTATTATATTATTTAACAATATTTTGAATGAGCTTTTGTTCTTGTTTTGAGTTTTCATTTTAATTTTAGTTTGTGTGCTTTATTTTTTAATTTCAGTTTATGTAATTTTAGTATTTCAACTAGGCAACTAATTTTATTTTATTTTATAGTTTATTTTATATTTATTTTAAGTTTAATAGTTTTATTTTATTTCAACTTTATTAACATTGGGGAAAGCCATTTTTAATAGTTCTAGTTTTAGATTTCATTTTAGTACGCTCTGGTGGTTGCCGTGGTGCTGTACATTGAAGCAGAACAGCAATCCTTCAGATAAAGATAAATTGACAGCAAATGCAAATCTGTACAAGCAGGATGATCCCACAGCATATAGATTTGCTTGTTTATTTACTTGAGCTAAAAGGCACATCTGTCAGAGTTTGCCTCCAGATTTAGGCCTAATTGATAATATTCTCAATATTTTTTTAGATTTGACATCTCAGCCTCATAATGCCTGGTCAATACTGTAATAAAATGTTTATGCAGCATAATATAAGCTATTTAAGAAGTAGCATAGTTTAAGCTTACCTGTGAAAACTAAGTTTGCTGTTGTTGACACCTCGTGATGAGATGTTCTGTAACCTCTGCAGTGTTCAGGACTGCACATACATTCATCATTAGAACTGTAGTGCCACAGAACTGCCGACACACTCCTGCAAGCAATAGATTTGCTGTCGACCTGAAGACGCACGCACACACACACACACAGTTCCCGTTGGGTTTGATTGTGTGACACAGACTGCGGTGTGTGTGTGTGTGTGCTTACGTTCGTGCACTCATGCTATGTCTGATGAAGGTGCTGAGCTGGAATCACCTAGAGAGCGATCCGTCATGTTATCTTGCACTCTGCCAATCCCTCACTCTTTCTCACTCTCTCAGCTTTTCTAAACAAATTTTCTGATCCCTGTTCAAGGACAAATTGTGGTCCTGCAAGGCCCTGGGACACCAGCCTTTTTGGACCCCCCCTTTTTTTGTAATTTTGAGATCAGTAAAGAGAAATTATATCCCAAATGAAAGTTGAAATTGTGAGATATAAAACCACAAATGCAAGAAATTCTTGAGCACAGCCAACTGGAAAAGAAACACATTTATGTCACAAATTTAAGATGAGAATCGGTAGTATTTCAGCACCATTTATATACTGTTGTAAAATGTATTATTATTTTGAATTCTTTTTTTATATTAATATTTTTATTTTCTTTTTATATTTTAATTTGTTATGTGCTTTTGGTTTTTCTATTTTTACTTACTTTTTTTTTTCATTTTTAGTCATTTTAGTACTTATTAGTACATCTTATTTTATTTTAGTTCTAATTTTCATTTTAGTTTTTTTTTTTCAAGTTTCTCTAAATTCACTTGCAGCATTTAAAATGTTTAATTTATATTTTTAGTGTTTTATTTTTTATTTATGCAGAATAATAAATAATTTTATTATCACCCATTTGTATACACATATACCCATATATATAAACAACTTTTTGGTATTAACAGAATTTTAATACCTGCAATCCTTATTTTCTTTGTCCTACAGTTACTGTATTTCTCCTTTCCTGCATCTCTGTCTGTCTTTCAGTGTGTGTGTGTGTGTGTGTGTGTGTGTGTGTGTGTGTGTGTGTGTGTGTGTGTGTGTGTGTGTGTGTGTGTGTGTGTGTGTGTGTGTGTGATGGCATTGATGTGTGGTGACGTCCAACTATTCGCATGTTCTCTTTCATTAGCATTAGTGTTCTACCTCCATGATCCCTCATCCACAGAGCGCCGAGCCTTACAGCACCCCCTAGGGGCAGAAAACACCACCCACACATTACCTACACGTTACACCACAAAACAACATCTACTGCTTGTTCATTTTGCAGGTTAGAGGATGTAAAAAAAAAAAATTAAAACCTATTGAGAGCGAACAAAAGCGTTGAACTGGAAACATGGTCCGAAAGGAACATTAAAGTCAGAAATAACAGAATAAAAGCAGAGATTCACTTACCTATACAACCATTAGAGTAGAGAGAGAGAAAGAGAGGTATGTCCTACTTATGTCAGATCTCTGTCTAAGAGAGCAGGTAAGACGAGCTGGCAGGGAAAGACAGAGAGAGAGCAAGTGTTGATCAAATCACAGTGACATTGTAATAGAATTATTCATGTTAGAGTTTCACCAGTGAGCTTTTCAATAGACATTTTCAAAGACAGAAACAGCAGTGTACTCACAATAGCTCCAACATTCAAATGTATTGATTAGTAGTAAATATGCTGGGGCACAACCAGAGATATTTTGTTGCTCCCACTCTTGGCGTCGCTGATTCCTTCAGGCTTTCTTTTATTATTCTCTATAGACACCTTATAAAATGCTTCATCTCTTTCTGAAGGACACAAATCTTGATTTTTATAGTCCATAATTGAAATTGGGAATAATATAAAGTACAGTAAACGTTTGGAGAGACCTGCCGATTCATTATTATTCATTTTTTTAATTACATTTTTTTACTTTTAGAATTTAATACTTTTTTACATTTATTACTTTTTTTTTTTTTTTTAAATCAACATTTACAATAACAGTCAACAAAATTATAAAATAACACAAATGTATAGTTTTTGGGTGGGTGAACTATACCTTTAATTGTTTATTTTATAAAAGTTATTATTATTACTAGGGAAATATACAATTATTATTTCTTTAATGAAATGACACAATTTAAATAATAAACTAAAGTAACTGCCAGTAGGTGGTGGTAAATGTCTTAATGATTAAGTCATCGAGTCATTTATTCATTCATTTGATTCGTTCAAATGGTTGATTCATTCAGAAGTGAAGTAAATAGTTCTTTATGAATGGTCCATTGAATCATTAGGCTTGTTCGACTTGAAGTGGATCATCATCAGTAGACCGATCTGTGTGTGACATCAAAGTACCGCAAGAGCTATAGAGAGCAGACGGCTCCTTGCGCTTTTGAATCGCTCTCGTGGTACTTTGATGTCATACACTGATCAATCTGTGCAGCGCCGCTTCAAATCCAACACGCCAAATGATTCACTCAATTCGTTCAAAACTTGCAGTAAAGGGGTCATATGATGTTGCTAAAAAGAACATTATTTTGTCCATTTGGTGTAATAAAATGTGTTTATGCAGTTTAAGGTTCAAAATACCTCATCGTTCTGAAAAGCAAGGTGTGCTCTGATTTGCCAGTTATCCAGTGCGTTGTGATTGGCCGAATGGCTCAAGTTTGTTAAGGTGTTTTTATGAAATTTTATGTACTTTGATGTACTGTGATGGGAGTGGTGAGGAGAAAAAAATAATAAAAATTATTATAAAGCATTTGTTGCATCCAGTGGGGACATAATTACTGATTATAATGACTTATACTGTTTTTTAGGCGTTGCGTTGCATCACGCCGTGTAAACATAAAACTATGACTGCATTTGTGATCTGAGAAACTACAAAGAACAACCTCCACTCTACACTGCTCAAAACTCGTGTTTGAATCATCAGTGACAAATTCTTTGAATATGTAAACATACTTACAGGTTGTGAGTCAGAACAGCTGGAATTGTAGTCTTCTCTTCCAGGATCAGGAAACAGTTCTCCATAAAATGTGCTGCACACATCTGAATATTTGGGTTAAACTGTTCTGGAACAGTGCTGCAAATACAACTTAGGGCTGCACGATTATGACAAAAATATTCCCTTGAAATTGTAATCGCGATTATCAATTACGATTATCACAATTTACATTGAATGATGTTGCATGCCGTATTTTTAAATGAAAATAAACAAGCTTAAAACACTCTAACTGAAAACTTTTAGTGCTTTTTTATAGTATTAAGACTCAAATGGCAAATATACATCGACAAAAACAAAGAAAGTAAAAATATGGTATTATAATGTTATACTAAAACTAAAATTAAAATAATGGGAAAAACCCTTAAGTCCATTCATGTCAGATGATCGTGTTAGATTACATGTGTTAGTATCTGTTGTTTCTTTTTCTTCTTCACTTGTGTTTTTTTTGGAAATTCTGTACAGAAGATGTGTACTAGCGCCCTCTACCATATAACAATGAAAACATGGATTCTAGGAGCACAAGTATAGCTCAAATGTATTTAGACTTTTTGTAAGTATAAGTCAAGTATACTTAAATGTCATTTTAAGTATATTTCTGAGGAGTACATAAAGCCCATTTCTGAGAAGTACATAAAAAGTAAACTAAAAGCATACTTTCCTATTTTTAGAAGTATACTAATAGCACACTTGAATAAACTTGTTTTTCGTAAGGGTTCCCATATCGGGGGCGTGTTTAAACAAGACATTTTAGGAGGGCGTGGACAAGACATTTTAAGAATGTCACTGAAACTATAAAATAACTGTACCTACAAATTTGTACGCAAAAGTGAGCTAAACCTGACAAAATCTCCAAAAAAAAAACTCTGTTTGGGGACTCATTTGAAAAACTGGTATAAAAATAAAGTAAATGAAGTTTTGTTTTTTTTTGTGTGTGTGTGTGTGGTAGGGTTAGGGTGTGGGTTAGGATTACTTTATAAAATCTATAACTATATAAGAACAATAGAAGTTTTATGTAATGTCCCCATTTAGATGTGTGTGTGTGTGTGTGTGTGTGTGTGTGTGTGTGTGTGTGTGTGTGTGTGTTTAGTTTGTGTGTGTGTTTCGTGGTTGTTTGTTTGTTTTTTTTTTTTTTAATTTTTGGGTGTTTGTTTTTTTTGTGTGTTTCTTCGTTGGTGCTTGAGTTTGTGTTTGTGTTTTTGTGAGTGTGATCAATATCTGCCACTGTTTCCGTAGAGAACTGTGTTCGGGAAATGTCCTTAAATGTCTTTTAAATGTCTTTTCACTTAATAAAGACTAATTTACCCAACAGCACATGCAGATAAGTTTTCTCTGAAACTTTTTTTCTCATTTCTCAATACAGAGCTAGTGAATCCTACAAGTAAATTCATGTGGGCTCCAATCACAGGCTTGAACAGGATGCTGTGTTTTTCTGGTTCACCAGTCAGCGATGTTTCTCTCTTGTCAACAGGCCAGACAGTGGTACTCTTCACAGCGCTTCTCTGTAATCTAAATGAGAGGAGGATGAAGATAGGTTTAATGAACCTCATCCAGTCAAGCAGCCCGTCCATTCAGATTCCCCCAGAATTCACTGCCAATTAAATGGGGCTTGCTGGATGAGAGGAAGTTTATGGAGAAAGGGGAGACAGGGACTTAACCAGGTTAAATTAGGACACCCATCCACACACACATTCCCACAACGACTGCCAGGAGAGTCCAGTCTATTATTGTTGGTCTTGCCATTATCCTGAAATAAATAAGAGTGAGCATGCAAGGGAGAAAGAGGAGAGAGAAAGTGGGGGAAGAAGAAGCAGAAAAAGAATGAGGGTGAAATATAATGAGCAAGAAAGGAATTGAAAAATGACGCCTTTATACATGCTTTTTTGTGATAGTTCATGTGTGCTTGAATTTGGGAGAGGGAGGGGGGTGTTAATGTGCATGGTTGTTATTCACGGTTGAACAACTTCTGCGCGACTAGATCTCAGTAATTGATCCTCTTTAAATAAAAACAAATCAAGTCAGCTCAATTTAAGCATGCAATTTTGGAAGCCTAGTTAGAAGTCAAGGAGAGAGAGCGCAAGACGAGTGCCAAGTGATAGCATGAGAAAGATTTAAAAATGTATAGTTCACCCTAGTTTTCTTTATATGAGAATTTTGTGAAGAATCTTTATGCAGGTCATAGTAAGTTCATAGAAACCACATGAAAGATAAGTCAACCACCAAAATCAAGCTCTATAAATGACCAAAACACACAGTAAAAGTAATATAAATGTGGTCTATATGATTTGTATGCTATATTTCCAAGTCTTTGTGGAACAGAATGAAATTAAATCATTATTCACTAATAATCCACCTTATAAGTGAGCACTTAACTCAAAATAACTTTTGTTAGTCTATTAGTGTTCAAATATTCAGAGATCTGATTCTCAAATGAACACCTCAGATGGTAAGATTATCAGTGAATAACTTACATTTCAGGACGATTCCTCACAAAGATATGATATGAATATTGTGGAATTATTATATAGTCATATAGACTCATTTTATAGGGATTTTTTGTCTTTTTTTGTAGGTTAACAGATGTGAAGCTTGACTAAAACTGGATGTGAAAATTATTCTTTTATGTTCCACAGATAAATATAAAAGCATACGAGTGAATAATAATTAAATAATTTTGAGTGGTGCATATTTTTTAAATGGAGAAAAGAAGGGGGAGGCGAATACTGAAAAATAAAAATGTGGGGACAACAAAAGTGCAAACAAGTGTACAGAAAGAAGTGATGGAGTTCACAAGTCCAATAGTAAGAGATCAAAAATAAGATGAATAGTCCTCTTGTTCCTGTGGCTGTATGAGGAGGCCAGCGGGAAGAAAATATAGGGAAGTCTTTGTTTCAGAGAAAAACCCTTCTCTCTCTTCTTCACTATATTTGACCCCCTCCCTCTTTCTTCAGTATCAAGAATGTTATTGGGGATTCTTCTGTATTGAATTCAGAGAAACTGAGATCACATACAAACAGTGCTGCTGTGCTTAAATGAGCGTAAGTGAAAAGTTCACCCCAAAATGAAAATTCCATCATTTTCTGGAGCTTGACATTCATCAGTCAGTGTCTAGTTTAGTTGTATAGAAAAGAGCAGCATTTATGAGTGGCATGAGTGTGAAGAAATAATGCTAGAACTTTCCTTTGGGTCTTTGCATGTGCAGTAAATGTATGTCAAATAAAAAGGTGCATGTGGGCGGTCTGCATATGTGCATTTAAAGACAGCATGAAGCATTCATAACCCCTACTGCAGACTCGACGTACATTAAAGCAATATTTTTCTCTGTCTCTGTCTTATCCTTCTGAGTGCTCTTTACGATATTGATCCATGTGTAAGAGACCCTGAGAGACAGTCTGACTGCAGCCTGTAGTCTAAGTGTTGATTGTCAGTCTCTCAAATGCCTTGTTTTCTGCTCCTTCAATCCCCCTCCACCTCACCAAAAGCTCCCTCCTGTAATCTCTCTCCGTCTTCCTCCTCTCATACTCTTCTTCATTCTTTCAGTCGTGTGGTGGATCTTCTTTCATTCAGTGTAACAATGTGCCTCAGAGAAAATCTGAGTTAATTTCCACAGCTATAATAGTTGAGTTTTATGTTGATTTGGCATTATGGTTTTTATAACCAAGAAAAGTAACTCTTGCTTTACCGTCTGCAAAAATAGCAGCAAACTCAGGTAATCCAGAAAAACAGGATCAGCCTGTTTAACTTTTTTCCAACCACCAAAATTATATGAGTAACAAAATCAAAATGACTTTAATAAAATTTAATTTAATTGTATTATTCCTTGATCTTAAAGGGATAGTTCACCTAAAAATGTTCTGTCTGTCAGTCATTCTCTCTATATGTATCCATCTGTCCATCTATCCATCTACCCATCTTTCTTTTTATTGGCCCATCCATCCATCTTTCTTTTTATCAGTCCACCCATCCATCCAACCATCTTTCTTTTTATCAGTCTATCCATCTATCCATCCATCTTCCTTTCTTATACTTGCAATTTTTAACTACAAAAGCATAGAAAAGCATATCTATCTATCTGTCTGTCTGTCTGACTGTCTGTCATTCTTTCTATATTTGTCCACCCATTGGTCCATCCGTCTTTCCACCCATCTTTCTTTTTATTGTTCCATTTTTTTTTATTCCTATCTATCATTCTGCTCTGTCAGTAAGGTTTATAAAAAATTTTGTCAAGCCAACATACATCCTAATGGACTATGAGTCTTTTGTCCTGTCAGTTATGGCCTGTCAATCAAATATGTTTACAAAACCAAATTAACCCCCCAAAAATAATCAATTTCACATTTATTTTAGATTTAGATTCCTGTATTGTCATTGCACAGAGTACAATGAAATTAAGTATCAATCCTTGGTGTTATTCACACATAACATCAAAAGTATTGGAACAGGATTAATTAAAAAGGTGCAGGATCTAATAAAAAATAAATATATACAACAATAGGACAATGTGATAAAAAGATACAATATGATACAATGGCATAGCAGCTGAGGTGTAGGTTGCAGTGGAAATGTAAACGAGTAGTGCAAGAATCCAGTTAAAAATGTAAACAAGTAGTGAAATAGTGCAGTTGAAATGTAAAAACATTAGTGCAGTGAGGAACAGTTGAAAATACTATTTGCATCTAGGCAATGTTCAGTGGTATTGTGCTCAAGAAAGAGAGAGAGTCTATGTAGATTGTTTGGCAGTGTTCAGTTCACAAATGGCTCTGGGGTAGAAGCTGTTTTTGAGTCTGTTTGTCTGTGATGTGATAGACCTGAAAGGTCTACCAGAGGGCAGCCGGGCAAACAGCTGATGTCCAGGGTGGGATGGGTCTTTAAGTATGTTGGCTGCTCTACTGAGGCAGCGAGAGCTGAATAATACCTTCAGAGAGGGCAGCGGGCAGCTGATGATCTTCTGGGCTGTGCTGATGATTCTCTGAAGAGCTCTCCTGTCCGCTGCTGAACAGCTGGCATACCACACAGAGATGCAGTACGTCAGCACGCTCTCAATGGAGTGGGGATAGAAGCACACCAGCAGTTTCTCTTGCAGGTGGTTCTGCTTGAGGATTTTGAGGAAGTGGAGTCTCTGCTGTGCCTTCTTAACCACTTCAGTGGTGTTGGTAGTCCATGAGAGATCTGGAGAGATGTGTGTACCCAGGAACTTGAAAACAGGGAGCCTTTCCACACAGTCCCCATTGATGTATAGTGGTTTGGGGGCTGCACTGCTCTTACGGAAGTTATTTTGTTTTTAAGGAGTTCAGGATGAGACTGTTCTCTAAACACCATGCTGTCAGTCTTTGGACTTGACTTTTGACTTGGTCCCTGTAGGCCAGGGATAGGCAACTCTGGTCCTGGAGGGCCACTATCCTGCAGAGTTTAGCTTCAGACCTCATAAAAACTCACCTGCCTGTATCTATCTATTTGTCCTGTGAAAAGTAATTGCCTTGTTCAGGTGTGTTTAATTAGGGTTGGAGCTAAACTCTGCAGGACAGTGGCCCTCCAGGACCGAAGTTGCCTATCCCTGCTGTAGGCAGTCTCATCATCCCATGAGTTAAATTCAGCATCGCGTTAGTTCAGTCAGGCCACGTTCGTCACGCTTGCATCAGCCGACAGTCAGCTGTTCCTGACATGTACCAATCCAGTCTTGACACCTATCACATGCGGTCTATTTAAATTCCCATTCTTCAGCGCCTCTTCCGTCGCATCGCTGCTTGCAATTAAATCCCTCCTCCAACCCCAGCTCCACCAACTGAACCTGTAATCCAATCTAACTTTGTTCTTTCTTTACAGTCTCTTCATTGGAAGCAGTCTCTATCACATTTTGTTTACAACTCATGTAATTTTGAATTGTAATTATGTATGCATATAATGGTTCTGTTCTGTACCCCAGGGGGGTTTGTCTTGCTGCTCTCCCCACTCTGTCCAAGCATGGCTGCATGGACAGGCGTGTGGAGTCTTGCCCAGAATATAACCATACCGCCAACACTAACTGTATGCAATATAATTGTCATAAATATATTGACTGAAGTGGTCCTGATTGAAGTCCAACCACGGTTGTGTCATCCGCAAACTTGATGGTGTTGGTGGGGTGAGTGAGAGCACAGTTGTGTGTGTAGAGAAGGGGGCTCAGCACACAGCTCTGTGGGGCCCCAGTGCTGAGTGTGAGGGTGGAGGAGAGGTGGGGGCCTAGTCTAACTGTCTGGGGCAGTTAGTAAGAAAGTCCTTGATCCAGTGACATATGGGTTGGGAAAGGCCTAAGTCAGCTAGTTTAGAGATCAGTCTGCCCGGGATGACAGTGTTAAAGGCAGAGCTGAAGTCTGTGAAGAGCATCCTCACATACTGTAGATCCCTTGGTGTTCAAGGTGGGTCAGAGCTGAGTGAAGAGCAGTGGCAATAGCATCTTCTGTAGACCTGTTCGCTCTGTAGGCAAACTGGTATGGATCAAAGGTGTGTGGAATACTGGCTTTGATATACTGTAGGACCAGCCTTTCAAAGCACTTAGTGATGGAGTGTTGGAGTCAGTGCGACTTGGCGGTAGTCGTTGAGGCAGTTTATGACAGTCTTTTTTGGCAGTGGGATGATTGTGGCAGACTTCAGGCAGGAAGGGACGATGGATTTGGACCGAGACAGGTTGAAGATCTTTGTAAAAACCCCAGAGAGCTGGTCTGCACATACCTTCAACACCATTCCTGTAACACCATCAAGGCCGGCAGCTTTCCTTGGGTTTACTGTTCTGAGCACAAGCCTCACATCATGCTCCTGCAAAGTAAGGGTATGGCTGTTGGAGGCTGATGGAAGTGTTTTGACCGCGGTTGCTGAGTTTGTAACTGGTGATTTGCTGGATGCCCTGCCACACCAGCCGCGGGTTGTTGTAAGTGAAGTGGTCTTCAATTCTCCTTTTGTAGGCTGCTTTAGCCTCTCTGATGCCTCAGTGCTGTATAGGGCTCTGTCACCAGATCTGAAGGCAGTGTTGTGGTCTTTAAAGAGAGTTTTGACCTCCTTCATCATCCAGGGCTTCTGGTTGGGGTACACCCTGATGTTTTTGTTAACTGTGACATTGTCAACACAGTTCTGTATGTAGCAGAGTACAGTTGAGGTGTACTCTTCCAAGTCCTGAGCCTCAAAAATGTCCCAATATGTCCTTTCAAAGCAGTCCTGCAGCTGCCAGGAGGCTCCTTCAGGCCATGTTTTAGCAGTCTTTATGGTGGGTTGAGTTTTTCTCCTGAGGGGGGTATATGCTGGGATTAGAAGTATGGATAAGTGGTCCGACTGGCCTAAATGTGGTAGAGGTGTCGATCTAATACCATTCTTAATGTTTGAAAAAGCCTTGTCTAGTGTCCTTCCCTTGGTTCCCTTGGTAGCACATTTGATTTGTTGGTCAAAATTTGGAAGAACAGCCTTCAAATCTGCTTGGTTGAAGTCACCAGCTATGATATGCTGTGCTCTGATATGCATTTATAGCATTGTGCAGGTAGCCTAAGTATGTGATTTATATGTTCTAAATCACAGGTTTTTGGAATTTGCTCTAGTAAACACCAAATTTACAAGCAGTAGCTATGATGGCATTCGGTAGCCAGCATATCGGGCCGAGTTGTCTCAAGTGAGAAATATGCCATTGTGTTTTAGCACCAGTTTAATTGGATGTGGGTGACAGAAGAATAGAGGAAGGAATTGTCTATGTGGCATTGTCTAATGGATTCAGAGCTAATTAAGTTCACACAAGAGATAGAGGCTCCCCACCATCAGAGGGACATAATGGCAGAATGTGTACGTGTTTGTGGGTTCACCCACACACATGCGAACGCGCTGAGCAGTAAACACAAGTTTGTTTCTAATCACACCATTGTCTCCGTTCTGCATGAGAGGATCAGAGGTGAGCAGCAAGCTCCTGTGGGCCTCTCTATCTGAGTATGCATGTTTCTTTGTTTTGGGCTTTTTTAAGATTGTTCCCTTTCACGCCCTCTCCTACTTTTCCTCAATATCGGGCCCGTTTCTTCTCTTCTAATCTCTGTGTCTTTCTTTCTCTCCCTTCATTTCTCAGTGTGTTTGCAGACCTACTCGACCTCCCTTTGTACGCCCATTTTATGGTATGTTTGCGGTGTTTGAATGTGAGGACGCGAGGACACCAGGGGCAAAATAAAAGAATAGGATGTTTTGGTGGTTAAGCTAAGACAGAACACATTGAGACTTGAAATGAATCTATTAAAAGGGTTAGAGAGAGGCAGTGAGGAAAAAGAGCAAAACCAGGTTGGAAATGAATCAAGATGAACACAGATCTACAGTACTGACTGATTGTTTGAATGCCGTCTCTGGAAGAATGTGACGATGTGCATGCACAGGCTCCAAAATTAACACCAATCAAACAATAAATCCTGGTAAAAATGTCTTTGGAAACTAAATAATAAAAAAGTTACTAGCCAGTAGGTAGTACGTAGGTACTATTAAGAACTGCTACAACTGCACAATACATTTAAAGTTCTGGCATGAAACTTTAGACGGCGCAGTCCCATAGATCTAACTCAGTATGACATAATGACATCATTATCACATGTCACAGCTTATTGGTTCTCTCCTGTATCGGTAGCCAATGAGCTCGCTGCTCAACATCCAAATACTTACTTAATGTTTGTGGTAGCAGTTTGCAGCACACTCCAGAAACCCTCCACCTTCCCCAGCTCCAACTGTATAGATCTGCTATGGGGTGATCATGTATGCTATGGGGGTTATTCATATATGTTACATGTGCAGCAGCAGTATTTCTTACATGCTCACAGCAGCATGTTTTGGATGTATTGGCAGTAGCAAGTCTTGGTACTTGCTCTGCCACAGCAGCAGCTTCATAGCAGATCTGTTCCGTGATAGATAGATAGATAGATAGATAGATAGATAGATAGATAGATAGATAGATAGATAGATAGATAGATAGATAGATAGATAGATAGATAGATAGATAGATAGATAGATAGATAGATAGATAGATAGATAGATAGATAGATAGATCAGTAATCCTTCTCGACTGACCATCTGTTTGATACTCTACTCTAGTAACACTTTGGATACATTTGTGTTTGTGTGTGTGTTCACTCCTGCTGCATATTGGAGCATCTGACTTTATCAGTTATCTGCTTTAATGAAATTGACTGAGATTCATGTGGTGATTGAAGGTGTCAAGGGGTTAGAAAAGTACAAGTATGTGTGTCTGTGTAATAGATCTCCATGGCAACAGTCAATGGGAGTGAGTCACATTGATGGAATGGCCTCTGTTGGGTAGACAGGGAAATCAAATTGAGGCAGTTACTATAGCGACGCTCCACTGCAGCTGCCTCTGCATCTGTCTTGCTGTGTGAGTGTGTGTGTGTTGTTATATCTTGAGGAGTAAGAGCTCATTGGTGTCTAAAGTGACCTAACGACTAGCTACAGTATTTACACTCAAAGGATCCAACCATCACCCTTGGATAAAAAAAATAAAAATACAATGTGTAGTTTCACAGAGTGACTCATCATTTAATCTTTCCGTAGCTCTCACTTACACAACACTCTCTTTTCCCCTCATTTTGACTTTTTTTTAGACATCCGTGACCGCAGGAAGAAACCAGTCATGCTGTTCATTCACGGTGGCTCTTACATGGAAGGAACCGGAAACATGTTTGATGCCAGTGTGCTTGCAGCATATGGGAACGTCATTGTAGTCACCATGAACTATAGGCTGGGAGTTCTGGGTAAGTATACTTCATTTATTTTCCCATTAACTCTTCATGCAGGTCTGAAATCACAGGAGGCAGAGAAACTGCTCCATATGGCAGATCAGATCATTTCTTATTTTATTTTGGGCCTTTTCACACATTTTTATATCATGTTTATTAGGGCTGGTAAGCATTGGTGCATCGGTGCATAAAAGTTAACGGTGCAATCCATTGATTTAAAAAGTGTGCATGGGATACAAGTTGGCATTTGTATCACAATGTATCATTGTTGCAACATAGGCTCATTGGAAATACGTGCCTCTATATACATTTCTGCAAAACTGAAAAAACTGACCTACTGTATATGAATAAATCACTGCAGTTTTCAATTGAAATGAACACTAGAGGCAGTGAAACACCAACAACTTTTATTCCTTTTCACACAAAGTATGATTTAGAGGTACAGAGTTTTGTTTTATGAAGGCTAATTTTCACACACTTGCTTGCAGAATATTGTGTTATGATTTCTAAACAATTTTAACATCCTGCGTGATTTGAAAACAGATACTTTTGTATTAAAAATGTGCCATGGTCACGTATTGAACGTGTTTTAGCTCCACTCTCTGGGCATTTCACTTTGAAACTGTAGTGAAACATGCTGTAAGGTGCGTAATGTATTTGTTGAATTGAATCGAAATCACATCGCACTGCATCGTAATAGGGGTGAATCGCATTGCATACGGATCTGCTTCATATCTATCTTTAAAGGGGTCATATGATGCTTTTTAAAGATCATTATTTTGTGTATTTGGAGTAACAGAATATGTTGACATCCTTTAATGTTCAAAAAACACATTATTTTTCAAATACTGTACCTTTCCGTAGATCCTCTATGCCCTGCCTCTCTCAAACGCGTAGTTTTCTACAAAGTCCCTCCTTCTGACAAGCGGAGTCTGTTCTGATTGGCCAACTGACCAGTGCATTGTGATTGGCCGAACACCACAAGCACTCGTCGGAAATGTAACGTCCCTTTCCATAATTCACGAGCTTCATATTTCAAAATAAATTTAGACAGTTAATAATGTCCTTAGTTGTACCATCAGTTCAAGACCGAAAGGGGAACAGAAGCTTGTATGTGTTTGCAGTTCACAAGCCACTGATGGTTAAGACAGCTGACTCCACTGTGTGACCCTGTCTCTCCCTCTCTCTCACACACATACACACACGTGCACACACACACACACACATACATGACACACAAAACTCTGCATTTGAAAAGTAAATAGCTAATAATTTGATTAGTAAATAGAAATTACTTAAGTTGATGATTAAGAAGTGTCACATTGTCGTAGATTGTTGTGGATAACCTCCTCTCCTAGGTTCACGAAACGGTCGTCCATAAAATGCGTTGCTGTTCTGTTGTAAGTAATCTTAAAGATCCCTAAATGCATCTACTTTCTTAAGGCCAAATAGAGTGCTTTTGCCTAGAGATACACAGCATCTCCCTGACATGACTGCTTCAACACTAACTGCGGTTACTGAAATCACGCCTTCTTTCTTTGCGTGAACATTTGGGCGGCATTATGCGAATTTTTCCACATGGTGACGTAGAGATGTGGGGGCGTGTTAGAACAAGCCATTTTAGGGGGGCGTGGCAGAGTCTTAACTTTGATAAAGAATATATCTTTGGATTTGAGACTTTAGTCTTTGCAACTTTACAGATCTTCTTCATGCACCAAGAGCTTGCAACAAAAATTTTAATCGCATCATATAACCCATTTAATGTATCGTATAGTTGGTTATGCAATGAGATGCGTATCGCATTGGCATCAGTTATGGAGATGCACAACTCTAATATTTTTGGAGGGAGCTTTGGGATTCATGTTTTTTATTTACAGTATTTTATTTCAGTTATATCATTTTAGTGAGTCAGTTCATTTTGACTGTTCAGTTGGGCATTTGGAATGTTCATGTTTTGTGTATCAATCATGTACATCAAGCAGAAGTTTTTGTCTGATGAACTAATTCCCTATTTAATTTTTTTTTTTTTTTGTTTATATTAACAATATGTCATTGACTAGAAATTGTGCAGAGAAGAGGGAATGAGATGAGCATTAAATGCCAGGCAACATTTCCGGCTACACCACACTAATGTAGGGGCAGTTTTAGCGGTCTGGTCAAGATAGGTAACTTTTAGTTTATGGTTAAATCTGGGTGAATTGAGCCATTGATTTTCTACAGAAAAGAGCACCAGCAGATCCCACAGTGGACAATATATTACAGGCTATAGGTCAATTTCTGCTTAATTGGTCTTATGATATAAGAGTCACTTAAAGTGAATCCTGGATCAGAATAGCTCCCCGAAGGAGCTACCCGCTATTGTCATTAGAATGAGTTTCTTCATTAGTTTTGACCGCAAAGCTGAATACACATAGTTCAGAAGTGTGAGAGTTACTTAGGGGTAATATGAGGTCTTATGAAAGCGTTTTTGAGTTAAAGTGCTAAATCCTCTCTCATTTCCTCTCTCTTTCTCTCTTTTATTATTTTACAAGACTGAAATATTGAAGAGTGATATATTCATGCAGATTAGCTTTGGCTCTGACGGTTTTATTGGGCCACAGCAGTTAGAAATATATTTTTCCATTTCTTACTTTAACTGCGGCACTGCCCAGAGCGGGGATAAGGCAGCCTTTAGATTTGCGCTTAATAAAAAAAATAAAATAATAATGAAAAGGAAATAAAAAAGAAAGGCGCTTGAGATGTTCAAAGCATTACTACTAAACTGCAGAATAGTTGGTGCCAGTTTGTATTTGTAATGCTTGTAATATATAACATACACAAATACAGCTGAAGGGCTGAGGCTGAGTCAGATAGTTCTAAGGCCCTGGGTGTGGTGCTTTAGGATTTTGACTTTCTCTGGCATATTAGTGTGCTATGTACTTGGCTCTGGAGCTTAGTGCAGATAGTAAAGCTTAGAGATGTCAGCCTCTCAGCTCAGTTCTTCCTGCCATGCAAAAGAGAGTGCTTATGTTTGTTTGTGAATGTCTTTCTCTCACTGCCTGTTTGTCTTTTCATAGACTCAAGACTTTCCCCTCTAGATATAATGCAAAGCACAAGGAATTTAAATTGAGGCAGAGAGAGAGTGTGTGTGTCTACATTATTGATGAAAAATGTCCGGTGTGACGAGCAGTGAAGCTGCAGTGGGATTAGTGGTGACCTGTTTATTTAAATAAAAATATAAATTTGAATGGTACCAAAACTGTTCACGGAGCAGTGCTTCGGAGTAACTAACTAAAAGTAGAGATACTACTTGATAGCTTGATAGTAGCTAAGCTGTTTTCAAACCAGTGTAGCTATTTCATTTAAGCTATTTTTGGTGACATTGCTACAGTACGTTCCGCTTTTTTAATATCACATAGTTTACATATTGATCTTTTTTTATATGCTCTCTTATATGGTTCTTTCTGTCATGTAGTGGTGAGAAATCTGAACTGCACATTAAAGTTCAGCAAATTGATTAATTTGGTTAATATAAAACAAGTGGTTTACTTTTTGTGAACCAGTTAGTATAAATTAGGTGGTTCATTTTTTACAGTGGCTAACATTTTATCTTAACAAACTGTTTCACTAAACTAAATCACTGATTAATTTGAGGCCCTGTACTAAAGTTCTCATAAGATTATTTGTTTGTTTCTTTCTTTTACACAATATTTAGGTAAACCCTGTTCCCTTTCAGTCGGTCACGTTCGAGGTTACGTCAGAAAGAGACTGACGAATGGGGTCTCGCCTGAGAGCCCAATCCCCTTCGAGTGGTAACAAAACGAGCCAATGGTACACAGTGTACCTTGGTCTGTGGGATTTGCATCCCGAGCTCTGCCCTGCTGTGTGGGTATATAAGGAGCAGCGCAAGCAACTCGCATTCAAGCTTTCGCTTCAGAGCCGAGCACATCTTCTTACCGTGTGGGCTTTCCCCGATGAGCCAGACCCCTCAGGCCACACCCCCGTCACAAACGCTGCAGCCGGTTGAGTTTCTGGATGAGTTTGCGGGACCCTCTCATCAGGTTCCTGGCATCTCAATTGGGGCTCAGGAGGAAGATAAAATGTTGATCGCCGCATCACAAGGCGGGCTTGAGTCCTCGGGAGATGAGGATTTGGCTGCGTTGCCTCCCTCGGGAGTGCCAGTGTTTCCCGAGTCTGACGCCCGTGGTTTCCTGGGCAGCTGAGAGCATCGGGCTCAAGTGGAATCCTCCACCCTGTCCTGAATGCTCGAGGCTGGACGATTGGTTCCCGGGGGCTGCTCGTGCTGATCGCCAGCACCCTTCACCGGTTCCTTTCTTCCCGGAGGTGCACCAGGAAGTGACCAGTTCATGGAAGGCACGTTTAACTTTCCTTTTTTATTGTGGTTGTTCCTGGGAGTTCACTGCCCTCGATGGCGGAGCAGCCAAGGGGTATGCTGGGATACCCCCAGTGGAGCGTTCTGTTGCGATGCAATTGTGTCCTCAGAGCGCCTCCACATAGCGTGGTGGTCCCAAGCTTCCCTCCAAAGGTCAATGCGCGCTCCTTGGGTCAGGTGAGGTCCACTTTGGTGGTCCAGGAGCAACACCTATGGCTAAACCTGGCAGACTGATCGGACACATACCCCCCCCACCCCCCCGTGTGGTCTCCTCCACTCCCGCTCGGCCACAGCAGCAGCCTCCACCCCGGCCGCAGCGAGGAGATGGCCGCAGAAGGGCAGCGCAGCCCGTCTCTACCCCCAAACCTGCCATGCGTCAGGCCAAGCGGCGTTTCTGAGATGGGCGACCCGGAGTTGGGGATGTCAGCTCTTCAGGAGATGGTAGCAGGACCACTCCTTCCCCCGGAGGAGGTCCGGGGGAGAATCCTTTGTTCTCATTTTCTTTTTGTTCAGTACCCAAGCCTTCAATAACAGAGCTGTTTCCTCTACCTCCGGGTCCCAAGAGGCTGAGGACGACAGTTGGCGACGTGCTTCCTCGCTGCTCTTCCCTTGCCAGTTTCCACACAGAGCCGGCTCGAGAACGCATTGCCTTCTCACGCCCTCTTTGCCACTCGTAATCAGATGAGTGCTCGCACTCCGCCCCCACTTAGGGACACTATGCCTCCCATGGCCGGGGCTGTCTGTTCCGCCTCGCTGCCCCACTGTGGGTATGCCTGTAGTTTCCTTGTCCCAGCTGGATCGGTTTCTGGGAGCCTGGCTAGAGCTCCCCAGCCCATTCCACTGGCTCATCCAAACAATCAGGCCCGGCTATGCGACTCAGTTCGCCCGGCGTCCCCCCAGGTTTCGGTGTGTTAGACTCGGCCGCCATGTTCGCGCAGCTTACGAACGAGCACAACTCAAGGGCAAGAGAACGGTTACACTGAAACTATTTCAGAGGCTCATGGGGCATATGGCATCTGCAGCGGCAGTCATACCGCTAGGGTCATTTCTACAGGCTGGTGTTCCCCTAGAACCAGTGTCCAGACATGTTGTTGTGTCAACAGATGCCTCTGCCATGGGCTGGGGTGCCATGTGCAACGGGCATGCTGCGTCAGGACCCCGACACAGTGGCATGTCAATTGCCTCGAGTTGCTAGCAGTACGGCTTGCTCTGCACCACTTCAGGGCCCTGCTGAGGGACAAGCACATTCTGGTCCGTACGGACAACACTGCGACCATAGCGTACATCAACCATCAGGATGGTCTATGCTCCCGTCGCATGTCGCAACTTGCTCGCCATCTCCTCTTGTGGAGTCAGAAGCATCTGAGGTTGCTTAGTGCCATTCACATTCCGGGCAGGCTCAATCGTGCAGCCGACGAGCTTTCACGTCAGCAGTCTCGTCCCAGGAAATGGAGACTCCACCCCCAGTCGGTTCAGCTGATTTGGGAATGCTTCGGAGATGCTCAGGTAGACCTGTTTGCCTCTCCAGAGAATTCCCATTGCCAGTTGTTTTACTCCCTGACCGAGGGCACCCTTGGCATGGACGCTCTGGCGCACAGCTGGCCGCTGGGCATGCGCAAGTATGCATTTCCCCCAGTGAGCCTTCTTGCACAGACATTTTGCAAGATCAGGGAGGACGAGGAGCAGGTCCTCATGGTTGTGCCTTATTGGCCCGGCCGGACCTGGTTCCCCGAACTTGTACTCCTTGCGACAGCCCCTCCCTGGCCAATTCCTCTGAGGAAGGACCTTCTTTCTCAGAGATGGGGCACCCTCTGGCACCCGAGTCCCGATCTTTGGAACCTACATGTGTGGGTTCTGGATGGGTCACGGAAGGTTTAGGTACCTCAGGTGGTAGCTACCATCACTTTGGCTAGTGCCTTGTCTACCAGACACGCCTATGCTTTGAAGTGGAACCTCTTCGTCACTTGGTGTTCTTCACGTTGTGAAGACCCCTGGAGATGCTCGATTGGGTCAGTGCTTTCCTTTCTTCAGGAAGGGTTGGAATGAAGGCTGTCTCCTTCAATCCTTAAGGTCTACGTGTCTGCCATTTCGGCTCACCATGAACCTGTTGATGGTAAGTCTCTTGGGAAGCATGATCTGGTCATCAGGTTCCTGAGAGGGGCCAGGAGGCTCTATCCGCCTCACCTTCATCAAGTTCCCTCTTGGGACCTCGCAGTGGTTCTATCTGCACTGCAGAGGGCTCCCTTTAAACCCTTGCTCTCAGTAGAGCTAGATTTTTTATCATTAAAAAACTGCGCTCCTGACGGCTTTGGCTTCGGTTAAGAGGATTGGGGACCTGCAGGCATTTTCAGGTGACGACCACCACTTCTTTTAGAGATCAGGTGGTGAACTTGCAAGCACTGCCACCGGAGGAGACAGACCCAGCACTGGCGCTGCTTTGTCCAGTACGTGCGCTCCACACTTACGTAGACAGAACTCGATGCTTCAGGACCTCAGACCAGCTCTTTGTTTGTTACGGAGGCCAACAGAAGGGAAAGGCTGTCTCCAAGCAGAGGTTATCCCACTGGATAGTGGATGCTATTGTCCTGGCTTATCAGGCTCAAGACCTGCCATGCCCCCTAGGGGTAAGAGTTACCTCAACTAGGAGTGTAGCCTCCTCCTTGGTGCTGGTGCATGGCGCCTCGCTAAAAGACATCTGTAGAGCTGTGGGCTGGGTTACACCTAACACATTTGCGAGATTTTATAATCTCTGTGTAGAGCCAGTGTCCTCCCGGGTACTCGCCCCTTCGTGCCAGTAAAAGGACCTGCTCGGTGTCAATCCGCTTGCTGTGCCATTCCACTCCATGGACTGGATGCGTGCGCTATTCCCCTCAGGTGAGTTCCTCAGTTCAGAACCCTGGGTTCCTCCAGCACTGTTAATGTCCAGCACTTGCGTGCATGCCCCTGTGTTGGACTAGGTGCCTCCATGTGTTGTGATTCCCCTTTTTTGGGGCAATCCCACGTGTGTATTTCCACAGTAAGTCTCTTGGTAGAGTGTGTCTTTCCCTTGGCAAGACACCTTGCCAGCTCTGTCGTTGAAACTTCTACACTGCTGGCTGGGTATCTCAGAGATTCATGTGTATCACCGCCACTCGGTGGATACCTGCCTTTGTAAGTCCTCCTACGAGCAGGCAGTCTGCTAGCATACGTCCAGCTGGAATATGCTACCCAGTGCATTCTGTGTCAGGTATAGGCCCTCACTCGTGCTGGCCTCACGACAATGTGCTACCACTCATACGGATCACTGGAAGACAACCATGTGGCGTTTTGTAAGGGACCCCATTAGTCATTCTCTTTCTGACATAACGTGACTGACTAAAAGGGAACGTCTAGGTTACGTATATAACCCTTGTTCCCTGAAGGAGGGAACGGAGACGTTACGTCCCTTTGCCACATCGCTGTTCTGCTGAATGGCCGGGTCACTTGGCTCGGCTCCTCAGCGAAGACTTGAATGTGAGTTGCTTGCGCTGCTCCTTATATACCCACACAGCGGGGCGGACACAATAAAAGTGTCCTAATATTGTGTTGGAGTCCCCTACAACAGGTTTAAATGCATCTAAGGTCAGAAAACATTGTAATTTTCTCAAAATATACATTTAATATTAGAGTCATTTGCCAATTATTTCGAAACAATACATTCCAAGCAAGTTCGGAGCAAACCCCTCCCTTCCATAAGCCTACTCTGCTCTCATTGATCAGCTGGCCAAGCCTGTTGTAACTGTCACAGAGAGGAGTCCTTGAGCCAGTTAGCCAGTGCTACCATTGACAAAGCACCTTAACATAAAACAGTAATATAGTGCTCCAATCTGTTCTTATAATAATGACATAAAATACAAAAACACTTATGCAAGTGAATCGTTCCCACAGCTAAAGTTTAGCTGCTAAACAGTGAACACTTGGTGGATATGTTAGCTGAGTGCTAACGTGACTAACTGATGAAACAATACAGTTTGTAAAACAAAATATGTCTACTGTAATGTTTGAAGAATGACAGACAAAAGACACTCTGACTTATCTTTTAATCAGAATGCAGAACAGTTGTATCACAGGATCACCAGCCTAACACGCTTGTCTTTCCCGCATCACCCTATAACTGCCGGTGCAGCACAATAAACAGCAATTTCACAATGATTATAAAGTCTGTGTGCTACACTACATTCTTTAATTATTAAACAAAGTAATTAGAACAACATCAGTATACAATAATCGACACATTCTTAGGAAATAGTGGGATTTATAGCGAATTATCAGAACTACTTAAGACAGTAATATTGTTCTTTACCTGGAAACTTAAAGTTGCACTAGGTATACAATGGTGTGAAAAATTGTTGGCCCCCTTCCTGATTTCTTATTTTTTTGCATGTTTGTCACATTTTAATGTTTCAGATCATCAAACAAATTTAAATATTAGTAAAAGATAACACAAGTGAACACAACATGCAGTTTTTAAATTAAGGTTTTTCATCATACCAACAGTAAAATATGGTGGTGGTAGTGTGATGGTCTGGGGCTGTTTTGCTGTTTCAGGACCTTGAAGACTTGCTGTGAAAAATGGAACCATGAATTCTGCTGTTTACCAAAAAATCCTGTGCTAATATTTTGAGCACTCAATTGAAAACATAAACATTATGTATCAATCGTACTACTTACAGGTTGTGGTTCGGAGATCTTGTTAGTCCAAATTAAGAAGATTAGAAGCCAACAAAGAGAGGTCCTTGGTAAAATGACATGCACACAACAAAAGGTTTAAATTGTATTTCTGTGGTATCCTTGAACACAGTGTCTTCTCAACATCATGTAAACATACTAATAGCGGAAGTGTTTGTGGGCAGGTCAGACTCTGTTTGTATTTCATGGGCAGGTGGGGACTATGCAAATGTGTTACCCAGTGATGTATACCGGTAACAGGCAAAATATTCGAAAATATAACTACTCGTTAAGGCAATTCAGAACCGACTTTCTCTTTTGAGAGACAATATCTTTATTTATCATGCACTTTTTTGATTAACAACTTTGTAGATTGTTTTCATTTAAGGATAGCTACATTATAAACTGCAAAAGAGATATTTTTCAAAAACCCATATGACCTGCTCTTTAATACTGTCACCCATATTGAGATCACTATTGTTTTTTGTTTGTTTGTTTGTTTGTTTTTTGTTTTTGTTTTTTGTTTTGTTTTGTTTTGTTATGTTTTGTTTTTTTGTTTTTTTTGGTTGTTTGTTTAATTTTGTTTTCGCACCAGATCAATACTGCTCTAATTGAAATAATAAAGTTTGGGGTCAGTAAGATGTATTTAAAGTAAATAAATACTCTTATTTGTCAAGGATGCATTACACTGACAGTAAAGACCATTCCAAATGAATGCTGTTTATTTGAACTTTCTATTCATCAAAGAATTCTATATCAAGAATATTAAGTATTCAACATTGATAATAATATGAGCACCAAATCAGCATATTAGTATGATTTCTGAAGGATCATGCGACACTGGAGGCTGTAGCAATGACATGATATTATTGTTTTACTATATGACGATATCACTATATTTTTGATTAAATAAATGCAGACATGGTGAGCATATGGAGACTCAACGCCTTTAAAAAAACTTTAGTATCACTTTAGTGAATGATAAAAGTGTTTCCCCCTTAATTGCTTCTTTAGTAGCCTGTAGTTTAGCGAAGTATTTATTCAAAAGCAAGCTTTACTTTAAGTCATTATGTTAGAGTCGTGCCATACCTGGACCTCAAGGACACCTGGTGCATGCAAGTCACCACAAAGGAGAAATGTGATGCAGGATTTATAGCAGCAATGACAGGACACAATTAACATCAGCACATCTCATCATGCACTGGCAGCAGTGTTCCATCGTCACGCCCCTCCTCTCCACTATCAGCTTCTATCATGAGCTTGGATGTGGGCCAGCAATATCAGCACTGAGGCGACAGTGATTCAAGGAATTGCAGATCCTCTATCATCGTGGGCCGTCATCTGAAATGAGAATGAGTGACGTGACTCAAACTATAATTTAGATAAAACCATCGGCCTGCACACAGTCTGTCACTTGTTCAGTCACAGATGCTTTGCTCATTAGAGTTATGGACTCAATTTATAGTCAAACCACATCCAACTGACAGAATTCAATTTCATTTTTTGACTTTAGGAAGATTGCATAATTCTTTCATTTAAAGGTTGTATAGTTGCACGGGTCATTTGAAGGTTGTCTTGATCGTTTTAAGATTATATAAGCCACTGGAAGATATTTTTAATACTTGATATCTGCCAGAGATATTTTGTTATAGACACAGTGTTATGCTTACTGTCCAGGGTCATGTATACCCTATAGTTGTTCCACTGGCTTTGCCAAGTATCTGACACGTTTTCATTGTTAGCTCATGATTTTTAATGCATTACCTAGTGATAAATATTATAATACTTACAGATAAATATTTATTTTAAAGTGTCACAAAGTGAAATTTCAATTAGATCAGGCAGTCTCATTGTTTAATTCTAGATTAATGTTATTTCTGTATTTATTAATTTATGATTCTTAATGCATTAACTAGTGGTTACCAATTGAACCTTATAACAAAGTGTTATAGAATATATCTTCAGGTAGATCTGGCAGTTTCATATTTGAACCTGGGATTAACTTAATTTGTATTTTTTATGGCATATATATCATTAGATTGCATTCTTATGTGATTTTACTGACTTGCCTCTACTGTATTAAAATAATATCTAGAGAATGTTCAAAATTAGTAGTTGAGTTGCACAGCTAAAAGCTACAAGAGACAGTCTAAGGATGACAGAACTTTAAATCTCCTTTTATTTCATTGTATGTGATTTGTTTAAATTGGTTACTCAGCTATAGTTCAGTTTCGCTCATTTTTATGTCTGAATGCCTGTAATTGTTAGTATTGAGTGTCTATGTTTGCATGTACATTGGAAACCCTCATGGATCCAATTTAGCTAAACTAAAGTTCATTATTTTTATATCATCTGTCACATAATATATCTCTTACACAAACAAACAGACACATGTAGAAAAAGGGCTTGGGGGAAAAGAAAAGCAATAGTTATAAATTCCTTATTTACACACACGTCTTTCTCTCTCGTTATCCTTTCAGGTAGTTCTGCCTGTCTTTTTTTTACCCTGCTGCAGGTTTTTCTGAAGAAAGCTTAAGTATTGTTGTATCAAGTATGATTGCTTTGACACCATCACTTGTTCATACATCTTTTTCCCCTCCTGCTATACACTGTTTTTGCTCTGGTGAGTGGTGAGCTACAAGTAGAAGTGCCATCTTCTTATTCCCCAACACAGCCATGTGGCTGTTTTTTTTTTTTCACAGCATCCACTGTTACCGTGACAGCGGTTGCCATGGAGGCAATGATTTAGGCTTACCACTTGCTCTGCATCTTTCTGTGGCTGACGGGGAAAATGGTGTCTCGACCCCATCGTACCTATACAAGAAAACATTTCTGAAATCCAGTGGATATTTTATTCTACCATTCACTCTGGTTCTTGTTTGTCTGTTATCTAGCTGGATCGTTCTCTCATTCCTGTTGGTCTCTTGCTCTCTTTTAGTCTGGAGTGCATTCTGAAGGGAATTCATCTCCCTTTGTTAAACATGTAATGGATAAATCAGGTGCTCGTCATTAAGTCATTAAGAGCTTGACATTGGCTTTGCTGAAAGAGAGACAGAGATGGAGAAAATGTCAAATTAAACACTGGGTTTTTGGAGGAGGAGAGTGGGGAATACAAAATATATTTAAAAGATGTTTGAAAAAATTATTGACAAGGAGATGCTTCATAGTAAAAGATTATACCATTTTCTACAGTATGTTATACTTTGAAGTACTATGGAGTATTATGTTAAATATGGTAGTCATTCAGAACTATGGTACAGTACTTTTTTGTAAGGCCAGATTTAAAACATAATAACAGGCTGAAAAAAATACATGTCACACGTTAATAAAATCAGTAGTTCAGTGCCATTATGTAGAAATACATTTTAAAAATGTAAAAGCTTTACAATAAACTTCCATTTGTTAAAATAAGTTAAATACATCATTGAAAATTAAGGTAACACTTTAGTTTAGCAACCAATTCTCACTATTAACTAGTTGCTTTTTACCATGCATATTACTAGCATATTGGCTGTTTATTATTTCTTATAAACCACATATTAATGGCTTATTCTACATGACCATAATTTAGATCCCTTAACCCGACCCCATACCTAAACTTAACAACTACCACACTAACTATTAATTAGGAGTTTATTGAGGCAAAAGTCATAGATTATACATAGTTAACAGTAAAAATTGGTCCCCAAGCTAAAGTGTGACCAAAATGAACACTGAAAAACATTTACCAATACACTATTTTTTGATTAAAAAGTTGTATCTTTTAGTATTATTTAATGAACCTGAGATAATATAAATTAACAGTGAACAGTTGTTTTGTTCATAGTTAGTTAATATTAGTTGATGCATTAATGTTAACTATTGGGACCTTATTATGTTTTTAAATAATACAATTCTCGCCATTAACAAACCATTAACTATTACTTTTGCCTCAATAAACTCCTAATAGGTAGGAAGGTAGATGTTAAGTTTAGGTATTACGTATAGAATTGTAGAATATCTGCTTTATAAGTACTAATCAAATAGCATGCTTATAAGCAACTGGTGAGAATTGCTCCCTAAACTGAAGTGTCACCGAATACTTTACTGACAATGTGATTTTCCTTTGCCTTTTTCTTTTAATTTTGGGCTAAAATATAACCTGGACATGTGTTGTGAGATTCATCACCAGATAAAGCAGAACGAAATGCTGAAATTTGTATTGTGTTGCTTAGAACTGCAATTTTAGTGCTGTTATAGAAATCTGCTGCTGTCTGTCACACGCAGACTGACATTTAATCAACGACTAGAAGTTTATGAAGAGTAATGACATTCGTGGGGAAGGTGGAAGCGCTGATAGTTAGTGGGGGGTCTTATTTACTGTACGTGTGAGTGTGAGTCCTGACAAGGTTGAGGGAGATATTAAGACGTGAACGAAGAGCCAAACTCCAAATCCTGGCCATCCGGGCAGTTTCCATAGCAACCCAAGGCAGAACAGATAAGCAGAGGACTCTTGACTCCAAGATTGCAGATGAATGCATTCACATTTCTGTGTGTGCATGTGTGTGTGTCAAAAGAGAGAGACTGAACGATCAGGGAGGAAAAATAATGAAAGAGACAGAGATTGAAGGATGACATAAATCAGAGTTCTGATCTTGAAGCAGTGAGTTACACTCCTGCACACACACAAACACATTACTGATTATGCAAGAAACACATTTCTCATCATGTGTTTCATTCATTTATTTGGGTTCCTTTTTTATTTGCTCTTTTGCCCTCATCACAAATTTTCTTGCAGTCTCTCCCTTTCCCTTCATTATCTATTGCCTCGTTTTCCAACTTCCTCAGCAAGATTTTAAAAAAAGATTAACGGCGCTGATGGATGTATTACACCTTAGACATGTTTTCTATGACTTCCTGGAAACTTATGGCTCCATTATAGTTGGAGATAAGTTTCCTCAAGCTTCTGACAGACAGGAGAGAATTCACTCGGATTTGAGCAACTTTGCTTCAAACAGCTGACACAACTTTTGTGCTTATAGAGCGAGTCTGTGTTCGGATGTTGGAGTTTTCCACCTGACAGGTGCTTTAACCTGTGGGAATTACAGCCTTGGATTTTAAGTAGGTACAGAAGGAGACAAGGCCCATATGTATCAGCCATCTCTGGGTTTGACTGACGGTTGAATTCAGCTTGTCGTCGTATTGGGATTTTGTAGATGCATTTGGCGCTAGAATAAACACAGACCCTAAAACAATGCTCTAGCTATTTTTTTATACATATATTTTTAATTTCAAGTTCGATTTTCACTGTTCTTTCCGTTACTCGTTGAAATTCAGTTTTAGCCTTTTTTGACATGTCTGTTCATATACAGTAGTGATACGTCAGATGATATGAGTCATAATGTTGAGCACTAAAACTCAACATGTCAAAGCATGTGTTCTATGCTCAGCCATGGCTATTTATATTAGAACATAATTTGGTGGCTTTATAAGTATCACATTAATAAAGAGCTATACTACCTTAATGAAATCTCAATATCACTTATGTGATTGTTTGAGATAGATATGCCAAAATAAATAGCAAAAGCAACATGTTTTGTTAAATTTCAGACAAAATATTTGAAAATTGAGTAACTGACACTGATCAGATTAACTGTTTGTTTCTTTATCTCATGCAAATAGAGGGAAACCCGCATTTCCCAGCATGCTTTCTTTATAAAAGCATACAGTTGTATGAAGAGAGTAAATGTTGAAATTATGTGCAATGTGTGTGTGTGTGTGTGTAGTCCTGGTATTCCCTGCGTTATGGGGATGAAATAACCCCACAAGTATACCAGGCAGTTTTCACCTTGTTGGAACTTTGTTTTGGTCCCCATGAGGAAACAAGCTTATAAATCATACAGAATGAAGTTTGTACAGTATAAAAAACATTATGGCTATGGAATGTCCCTATAAAACATAGAAACCCAACAGGGCTGTTAATGTTTAATGTTTTGTGGGATTAATAAGATTTCTGTTATGTTTGGTACTACCATTATGGTGAAAAGTAGAGCTTGTGTTTGTGTTGAGGATGGTGTTCATAAGCTGCATATAGCTTTATTTTAAAAGAGTTTTTTAAAAATGATCTCTCTTTTTTTAATAGTGGATCCAAACGATAAATATTGTTTTTTTTAAATTGGTTTGCTCAGATGATTTGTATTACATTAACTGTATTGGTTGTATAGTGAACTGACATTTTATATGTGAATTATTCAGTTTTTTTTTTTTTTTACCTACATTAATTATTCCATTAATACAGTAGGCCTATATATCAATGATTTCACAGCTTTAAAATTTAAGAGTGTAGGAACAGAGTACAGAACTGTATAAAACAAGCCCGGATATGGACCGTATTCAAGGTAGACGGCATATTTCATTTTTCATGAATGAAAACAAGTATTATACAGTCTATTCAATAGCTTATGCTGTCCAAGGCCATGTCTGATTTTCACTACCCATGTTTTCTGGATATTTGCTGCATGTTAAATTAATTCAAATGAGCTAATGCAACACAGTTCTTTTATCAAAACTTAATCAAATCACATTTAATCCACTTTAATTAGTAAATTAAGTGTAAATTAAATCCTTTTGTATTGGGACTACATGAATATTTTTAACAACTAGATCTGCAATGTTAAAATTTGGTGTGATTTTTATGTGATTTTGAGAAAAACTCTTATTAGTGTTTAATGTTCAGTTATATTTGAAGTTACCATTGAGTTAACTAAAAAAAGATTCATCTTAATTTTGATAAGTCTAATTTTATTGGGTTATTATATTTTACAAGAACTTGTAAAGACAATTAGTCTTGTTCACCGAAACATTATTTTGCATTAATACTAATGGAATTGTTCAAGTCAGTTTAGAGGAAGTTCTGTTAATTATGTGGAAATGTTTTCCCCAGTTTAATGAAGTTAATTTAAGCTCATTTAATTGGAATTTTTGTGAAGGTATACACAACAGCGCAGCCTTTTAAACAGAACATCTATGTACATCTATCTCTTACATCCCCTTTTTCATTTGCATTGTAATAAATACTTTTTTTTCCCCTGACAAAGACCACAGCTTCTGGAAGGACTTATCTAGTATATGCAGTATCAGAATCCAGATTATGAATGGCTGTAATGGTCTTTGGCTGGGTGACCTGTAGAAGATGAGACGTCTTGATGTGTCTCCGTTCCTATTCTAGTGCACACTGACTGGACTTTAGGCAGCTATGGCCTCTGGCCACATCCTCTCTGGACAGCACAACTGGGCTTTTTTGAATCCTGCTGCTCTCTTGTCATCTCGTCTGTTTTGAACATCTCTGTGGCATTTTAACCACACATACCCACAGGGCAGCATCAGTGACATTGATCATGGATGTCAGGCTGATTTGCATGAGCTGAAGGACAGGTGGAGGATGTGACCGGTGGCTAGTGTGACCGGATTGATTGACAGCTGAGGGCCGTCCCCTGCCTGACAAAACATACAGGAATGCAAGATGTAAAATTGAGAGGAAAAAAGCATTTTAATACAATATTAGTGTATTTGTGGCAAAGATGCCTTTCTTAAAGCCCAAGGAATACAGGAGAAATGGAGGAGCAGGAGATGAAGTGACAGGGATGAAGCTTTCTTTTCTTCCATTAGGTTGCATTTGCTGAAAAAACATGAAGAATCGGTAGACAAAGCCTTTTATCGGCATGTAGAAAGAAAGGTAGAATGATGTAAACAGCAGCCCAAAGAATTGATTGGATAATTTAGCCACTTTTCAAGTAAAACATTTGACAAAAGGATATTTTAGTTAGGTTTAAAATTATAAAACGATTCATATTTTACAACTGCACACAAAATTGAAAATTCTGTCATGATTTACTCACCCTTATGTTGTTCCAAACCTGCATGACTTCCTCTTTTTCACAGAACACAAAAGGTTTATTTTTAAAGCAGTTCCTAGCTGTTCTTCTTCATATGAGGAAAGTGAGTGAGAACTGGGACTGTCAAGTTCCATAGTGACAAAATAAATAAATAAAAAAAGACACAATAAAAGTGGCATGACTCATGCTCTATATTCAAAGGTCTCTGAACATATGATAGCTATATGATGAACTATTCCTTTAAAACAAAAGGTATTTGGAAACTTTCTAAGGATCAGTCTTGGGAAAAGTTTCTATAGTTGTCCCCATCTCCATAGTTAATATGATGAACTACTAATTTTGCTATGACACATGTACTAACTTGAAAGTGAACAGCCACTAAAAATCATTTTAATGGCCAGTTGGTTAAAAGCAATTGCAATAAACTCAAGCAAGGTTTATTTTATCTTGATATTTTGCATCAGTTGCAATGACAACATTTTGTTTCTTTTTGTGGCCACTGTATATAATACATAGTTTTATTATCAAGATTTTAGGTTGTAATTTCTATGAACATATAAGAAAAAGAAAAAAAGTAACTTTTTAATCACCTTTTTGCCTGCCCTAGTTAGTATAAATATCCCATGTCTCCCCAAAAAGTATTTCATGTCACCCGCCATTTACGTTTATAAAATGATCTGGAAATGTCCATTTTCTCCTCCCTCCGTTTTTCTTGGCTTTGTGCCTCGATATGCTCCATCCCTCTCCATTTTAAGGCCATAACTGTGGAGATCAGCTGCCGCCCCTCCCTCAGCTCCCATTTTCCTCGCATGCAAATTAGATCGGAAGGGACTGCACAAAGCCGCAATTACTGCAGGTTAAACACACACACATCGCATGGATGACTGATGGAAAGTAGCATATGGGGAGAGAGGAGGTGGTTTAAGGTTCATTTCAGGCTGCAATTTGGCGTAATCAGGTTTGCATACGCCATATTGCGTGTGTTTAAATGTGTAAGACTGCATACCCATGTGCCCTAGCACCCCTACCCTACATTCGGTGCAAAATTCCACGTTTGCAAGCTGCTCATGCTAATTAACTCATTAACTCATTAACCAATTAACTGGTGCATTCTGGGGAAGCAGCCCATTTCCTGTCAGCGTGTTTTCATGCTGGTCTTGCAGCCTCAGGGGATGGTGATATCTCTGCCAGTCTCCTTTCATTCCACTGTCTTGCTCTGAGTGTTTAATAAACCTCCCACACTCTGCTGAGCAGAGACAAAGACCTCCACTGCTATTATCAGTACTTATTTATTCCAGCAATGCTTTTCTATACACCCAACCCGTCCTCTTCAGTTTGTGGTGCTCAGCAAGGCGTACTCCTTGTTTCACTCTTCTACAGACATCGCTGAAGTATCTAGAAGCAGTGTTCCTCGGTCAGAACTTGGAGACTAATTATAGGCTTTGGAAGCTGCACACCTCTAGTGCTGAGCCAATCAGGTGATCCGGAGCCGCTGTGTCGATGTGGGATTGGACGGGACGTTGCTAGAATCGCTTGTGTATGATTTGAAATCAACATGTGTTTGTTTTTCCCATCCTTAATGCAGACAGAGTCGTTTTTTTGATAATGAATTCTAGCCTGCGGCTTCTGCATACAAACAGTTTAAAGGAGACAGAGACCGGCTAGAATCAGCAATGAGATGTTTGGCTTTATAAGTCCAATCTGATCTCATTTGTTTTCTTTTTTTAATTCATCTACCTCTAATTGTAATTATTCAAGCCCGCTCTGCTCATCGTGATGCTTACTGAAACAACCTTTGTGTTAATTAATTAATTAATAAATAGTTAATTGCTTGAAATGATAAGCACTGATTATTTCACAGGGGAAAAAAAACAGAACAGACAGAAAGACAGAAAGACAGAAAGACAGATAGATAGATAGATAGATAGATAGATAGATAGATAGATAGATAGATAGATAGATAGATAGATAGATAGATAGATATGCTTTTCTATGCTTTAGTAGTTAAAAATTGCAATTATATGAATTTATTATTATTTATTACTTAATTAAAATTTATATTGCATTGGAATTTAAAGGGCATTCTAAATTCAATTCTGAATGGTGCACCCTGACTCACCGAGGTTGCACGTATCTAGAAGAGCACTGCAGTCAGTGTATTCTTTTGCATGTTTATTTTGTTGCTTGATCAGTGTAGGGTATTCAAAAACATGTTACACATTTCTGCATTCAAAATCAGTTAACATGCAGTAAACTGGTTGCTTTATTCTCAAATGTTTCCCTCCACTGAGTGTACCACACTGAGCTGTGTTTACTCACATAAAGAAGTCTTCATGTAATCACAGCCTTGTTCACACAATCAGTGTGAGTTAAATTCTACAATGAGAGCTTTATTAACTCAAACATGGCAGCCTGCAGCACAGTAGCCATGAGTTCCCTGTCCACTTTGCCATTCTGTTCTGATCTGTTTGCCAAATGCCCTGCTGAGTTAGTCTTGGGCTGAATTATTTATTTATTTTTGAAAATTAAGACAATTATAATTATCTTTAATAAATAATTTAAATAATTATATAGATTATAAATAATAAATTATAATTGTATTATAAATAAATTAAATAATAAATAAAAATTACAATTAAAAAAGAAGTTAGTACTAACACTAACTTCATTTATTTATTTATTTATTTATTTATTTATTTATTTATGTATGTATGCATTTGTCCAGTTAAAGTGTCCAGATCTGTGTGTCTCCTTTTTTTTCTTCCTCTTCTTTTTTTCAGCAAAATGTATTTGGACACACCTGTCCTATTATAAAAAATCTAAAGTGTAGTTCATTATCATTAAATATGTTCTACAGAGTTTGACGACCGGAATGTAACTTTTTGATTTAATTTTGAACTGTAGTATATATCTGTTGCTTCATAAGCCAATCAAACAACATTTTGGGAAATGTTAAGTGGGCTTATGCTATATTTCTTTCAGATAAATGGTACTTATTTTGACGTAATTTTTAAGTGTCCAAATCATTTTTGAGGCCACTGTAGAGTATATACAGTGTGTGTGTGTGTGTGTGTGTGTGTGTGTGTGTGTGTGTGTGTGTGTGTGTGTGTGTGTGTGTGCGTGTGTGTGTGTGTGTGTGTGTGTGTGTATGGGCACAAGAAACACTGATGATAGCAAGAAAATCTTTTTTATCTGTGATGCAGAGGTAAAATATGACTTTTTTGGATTGATCAAAGGTAATTTGTAATATCTGAAGTAGAAAAATAACATCCAGAAAGTCCAAAGGCTTAAAGTCAGATATGAGACTTTCATAACTGGAGTCATGGGAGTCCTAGCTGGCTGACTGTGTGTTTGTGTGAGCCCAATTAAGACACTCTTGCAAGCTGACAGTTTGGCTGCATTCCTTGGATGGATGGTCTTCCGCAGTGTCTTTTCATTCCCACCAGCGGTTTCTCTTGCTTCACGTTGAGGTTTGCTTTTGTTTAATCGCTCTGGATTCGTACCAAATTTTGAATTTTTCATGTGAAACGCAGAACTAGCACAACAGTAACAGATCAAATCAAAGATCTCCATGCGGCTTAAGAAATACACACAAAGTATGGAAGGGGGAAATTTCAAAAAAATTTGTTCGCCTTTTCTTAGCTGCCTCATTTGATACATTTTATGACTGTACAGCACTATATACTGTTCTGAATTAAAGATGTAGCTTTACTTCATTTTTCTATTGTATCTCTCGCCCATTCTATACCTTTACATGTTTACACAATCGGTTTTTCTGTCATTCTCATTCGTATCTACACACCAGTTTCATTTCATTAAGCATTTTGCTGCTTCACGCTGTATTTGCTTTCTAGCATACTTTTTATGTATGCATAAATTCATATGATGTATTATTCAGTATGAAGCTTGGAGTTTGGCACCCAGCACTTCAACAATACTGCTGAAATTACTCATGTGAAGAAAATTACAGAGTGTGCCAACCCGAGAACTGTCACTCTAAACTAATGTTGTCATTTTGTAGGATTACCTTACGCTGAACCTCAATAGATAATGCCTTTGGTGTCACTGTTTCAAAAAACAGTAGGGACAGACAGTAGCTATGTTTCCATCCAAAGATGCCTATTTAACTTATATGTGTTTCTGTAATTTAGAATAAAATTTTTGGGAATAATGGAATGTTTACATTTGAGGATTAAGAGATGTTTAAATCATCACTTCCTGATAAACTGGCACTAAATATCTCTAAGAAAACTAGGAGAAGCCACTGAATATGTATTTTCATATGTAATAAATTACTTGCACTTCAGAGAGAGCAGATGTAACACAATAAATGTGGTCATTTCTTTTAGAGGTGGATGCCTTCTGTTTGGGAACGCAGTCATGTAACAGTAAGTATACAGAAATACTTTCCTCAGGCATTTCAGAACGACCAAAACAACATATGGATGCTGTGAACAAGTTCGGTCCGCTGTTAGTCAAGTTATCCCATCTCATAGCGCAAAGTCACATGACTTTTTCAATGTGCATGGTGGAATTTATTCGATAAATGTGTTTACATCGTAGTTTATGCGCATATTTTCTTATCGGATAAAAAGTTTATCCTACTCAGTTGTGCGCATAATTTTTTTATGTGCATTTTTAAAATTTATGCGCATTAAGACATTTCCATCCAGAGGTTTTTTATGCGATCATCCAAAATGCGCATAAAAATAGGTGGATGAAACATAGCGACTCTGGGACAATTCACAGACACTTTTCAACATAAAACTAGAGTTTTTTCTCATAGTAATATAATGGAGCAATCATTCCTGTCAAACATTTTAAGTGCTCATACAAACTTGACACAATAAATTGGTTAACTTCATTCTTAAATTCACAACTGTCAGTCCCGGGATTTTTTAGGTCACTGGATAAATTCATGGGTCAGTTAGTCTTGTGGCGACATTTCTGTTTTGAATGTGAGGAATTTCTTGTTATAATCAATCCAAATATAACTAATTTTACTAACCTAAATTGAATCTGTACTTCAGTGCAGTCAGGGAGGGACCACAAATTTTGAACCCACCATGGAAGTATATATAATGTATATATACTATACATATGTGTGTGTGTGTGTATATATATATATATATATATATATATATATATATATATTTATACACAAATCCTGAAAAGTACATTTACTTACTTTAAAGTACATTTACTTACAATCACTTATGTAATTAACTTGTGTGACAAGGAGCTTATCAAAATGCAATTTTTTTTGACAAGGTTATATGTAACATACCTGCATGCTAGTGTACTGGCTAACTTCAAATTTAAAACTTTGTACTTTACCATTACCAGAGCAATATATACTTCACTGGTATCTTACCAAAGGTAAGTAAACTGTGGAAGAATTCATGTAGCCACTCGCTCTGTGTGAAACACTTCCTAAAGGGTGAGTCACGGCCCAGAACTCTCAGTCCCCGCTGAGCATAATTTGATCAAACAACTTATTGTCCACTCATGCAATCACAATAAAATGAAATTTCCAGCAGAATGATAGGTTGAAAACAATTCAGCATACAATATATGCAGGAGCCGTCTGCTTTAGATATGTTTCTCACACTAACACACATAACACTGTGACAAAAGCTGTATAAAAATAAATTTCTTTGGGATATGCATTAGGAATAATATAACGTTAGCTAGTGATGCCATATTTAACATGATTACCAACAACATTTGCTTATCCAACTCTATTTTATACAACTTTGTACTACTTATGTTTTTTTTTTCCTAATGTTTATCGTTTAAGTGCTGCAATTGGCCAATCAGATTGGAGTATTTTAGAGAGCTGAATAACAAATGAGGTCATTTCATTAGAGTCGTCACTGTTTTGACTAATGACACTCATATCTATGTTTTATTAAAGATGGTAATCAGGAACATTCCATTTTTCCCAGTCAAAAGCTCAGTCCACAATGAATGCCTCACAGGAAATTCGCTCGAGCTCAACCGTTGAACAAATTTCATGACAAGGGCAGGACGTGTTTACTGACCAGACAGAACAAAGTACCATGTAGTCTCTGGAGTTCTGCCTCCGTCCTTCGTTCATTCCTTCCCTCTATCCTTCTTCTCCATGCACTCTCACCCTGGCTGACAGGTCCAGGCCCATGGCTGTTATGACAGCCTGTCGGAGTACATTCACAACACTCTCTCTCTCTTTCTTTCAGTGTCCCTCACCAGGAAATCGTGTTGTTCATGCTCTCTCTCCGCTTGTTGTACTTTTCCATCCCACTCCTCCTCCTCATCCATCATCCTCTCATTGTCTGCTTTACTTCCTTTCCTCTCGTCTCAAACATTAATAGCCACCCGTCTATCCAAACCACCACAGCAACATCTGTCTCCTTTTGCTCCTCCTATCTCTACTTTTTGTCATTTCCTTTTCCCCTTTTGCATTCCTTTATCCCCTCTGTTTTCGGTGGCTAGCGTCCCTAAACCCCAGATTCATTCATCTGTGTCTGTCTTTCTCTCTCATGTGTGTGCGCTCTCTTTTCTTCTCTCCTTTTCCATCTCTCCCTATGTACAGGTGTTTCTCTAACTATGGCAACGATTGACCCTGTAGACTTAATAATTTCTTTTTTTTAAACAAAAAAACATACTGTTTCTAGTTAGATTTGTCAAATGTAGACATGCATGCGTCCCTACAGAATTAATATAGAATTCTGTTTTTTAACTGTAATTGTTCTAAATAAACAAATGTCATTTCTAGAACATCACAAATTATATATTGTATTGGTCAACATTCTGTGGTAGAAATTACGATTTAAACTGTAGTATTTTTGAAATACAATAGCAAATTTCATCCGATGTCCCCTTTAATATACATTTGAAATCATTATTTTTGTAGTTCTTCAAAGAAGTATGATTATGTTGATGTGTTGAATAATATATTAAAGCCCATGTAAAATAACTGATTCCAGTTTTAACCGAAGCGTGTTGTCCAAAAGTACGTTTGTTAGTATATTTTTATTTTATATGTGTTTATACTATGTATACTATTCTATACTGTGTGCATTAATGCACTTGACATTTATTTTTCTTCTAAACTTTAATACACTTGCTTATACAGCATACTTTAGCACAAATTGGTTAAAAGTTTTGTCTGTAAAACATTTGGTGTTTGTCGGTACATGCTAAACAATTATTTCCTGACAGTAAAATTTACATGGAACATTTACTAAGTATTTATATGACAGTTTAACATAAAATGCATATAATAGAGTTAAAGATTATCCAGTGTTTGAAGATGAGGAAAGTATATATTGAATAATATGCTTTGAATTGCTTATTAGTTATTGTGCGCTTCAGAATTAATATCTGTAAAGTCTAGAAATAGATTAAATGAAAAACATGTTTATAGCATTGTAAAGTACATTTAAATTAAAATTTGTGATAGATTTTCATGGTTTAAGACTGAAAGAATTTTAAGAATACCAAAAGTAAATGATAAAGCCATAAAATGATTATAGATTTTAATGTGCATTTACATTTACATTTCTACTGTTTTATAACACTCGCCATCTCTCTGGCACATCTGTCACACCTCTGTGACTCTCACAGCACTGGGTTAAATGTTGCTGGTTCAGACCTGCTGTAGATTCGCACCCTCACAAGCTGCTGCTAGTGAAATAACCATGTGCAAACGCTGCTCCTGAATAAAGGCTGTTCTCTATTGAACCAAGACACATTCTGAATGTGAGAGTGTCACAGGCAAGTGAGCCTGTATATGTATGCGTGTTACTGGCTGGTTCTGACAGCAGTAAGCTTTTGCTCGTCAGCTTCCATTAGACGCTGTTTAGTGCTGGCCTTCATATTCAGTTAGAATGAGTGAAAGCAGGAGTGCGGACACACACACACACACAGACTAAATCCTGGGTCCTCTACACACTGTCCAACATTAAAGAGGTCCTGTTATGCTTTTTCACTTTGAGCATAAAAAAGATCTGCAAAGTTACAAAGATCAAAGTCCAGTTCAAAAGGAGATATTTTATTTAACAGAAGTCACTTTTCAAAAACTACAACGAATGACTCATTTGGACTACAATGCATAATTTCCGGGATTTGTGATATCACACAGATCGACGAATGGGATGAGACCTGGTTGAGCTGCACTAGAGAAGGCAACGAGTGTTATCACTATGTCGGGACACGATAGCTTTCCCAAGGCAGACGAACTTAAGAATAGTTACAATCATCCAGGTTTAAATCACACTCAAATTGATTTGATTTTGACGCAATATTTACACTGAAGTTCACTGGCGGCTATGGTAAGGGGCATGACATTTCCCGACCAGGCGCCGAGTGGAGCCAATCACTCCACATAATGTAAAATATGTGAGAAAAATGTGTTTTTCAAACAACTTAGTGTGAGAGCCTGTTCTAGTACACCCACAAAACAAAATCAAGACTTTGTAAAAGAGCATAATAGGACCACTTTAATTTTATTCTATTCATGTGTTTCAGTCACCTGACCTTTTTTCCTCGTATCCTCCATATTTATTACCATCTGCATACGGCTTTTTGTATGGGTCAGAGTTGGAGTACTAGAAAATAACTGTAGGTTTTTAGCAAGAGTTCAGCTTAAAAAAATAAATAATGCTTCCATTTTTTCCACAATTCTATGCTGATTTCACATTATAAAACATAAATTTAGCTACCATCTTTTGAGATTTTGTTGTTTCCCCATTCAGGTAAATTGAAGGGCTGTTGCTAATAAACTAGCATATAGGGTAAAATTTCTTACTATTTTATAAGCTGTACATTTTATTGATGGATTGGTTCTCTGAGCCAAATACCATGTGTGTGTGCATTTGCTCACATGCTGTGTTTGTATAAATGTTTCCTGACAAGTTAACAAGGTTACCAGTGTGATCTTCTAGAAAATCAATGGAGCCAATCAGATCACTGAAATATGATGGGTGAAAAGTGCTTTATACCCACAGTTATCACTTTCCAGGAGGGAAAGTGATGAGGAAAAAGACAGAAATAGGTTGAAAGGTCAGATGGTTTTGATGTACTTGAACAAAGTTAAGTCACAGCGACCTGGTCGTGACGGTGCATTTAGATTCTTATGTCACCTCTTAGTCCCTTGTGATTGGACACAAATAAGCAGAGAAGGAGAAAGAGTGCGCTGAGGTGATTGACGAAAGTGAATTGGACGGGTTTGGAAAGTGCCAGGGTTGCCATTCACCACCTTATGATTGCCTTCGGAGCCCTGAGGGAACGAATCGATTTGAAACACACGCGTGTCTGTGTGTGTGCCAGCTGAAGTAGTGTTCACGTTTAGATGCTTGTGTTATCACTGGATCATTTGTGTGAATTTAACTGCTTTAGGGGTTTAAACCTGGCTCAGTGAATTATTAAAAAAGTCAGGTCTGTATCATCTTTGTTCTTGGTACCATCTGTCAACTCCTGTTCTCACAAACTTGACAATTACAGTAGCAAAAGCAGTGGGGTACTAAATTATTCTCTTTAAATGCACTGTCTTACACACATACTCTATAGCACCCTTATTTTCTTAACCCTAGGTACTTTAAACCTGCCATCTCTGTTATAAGAAAAACAGGGGTGTTTGTAACAGGCAATTGTAACTGTTTGTAATTGCAATACACCCAGTTACAATAGAACAAACCTTCAATTATATAATTGATTCAACACGGTTGAATAAAATATTGAATCATTTTCACTTTTGTACAGTACTGATTCTTTTATCTGTCACGTGTAATATGTACTTACTGTATGCACAAGTCTAAGTGGAATCTACACTAAAATTTTGTGGAATGGGTTAAACCCTTTGACTAAAATATGCTAATCAGCTAGCATAGATAATTAATGAAATGATGTTCATTACATATTGAGTCATTTTTTCCTTTCAGTCACGCAATTAGAAAATGCTGATAATTTACTCACCCTCAGGTCATCCAGTATTTAGATGAGTTTGTTTCTTCATTCACATTACATCACTTGCCGGCCGATGGATCTTCTGCTTTGAATGGGCGCCGTCAGAATGAGAGTTCAAACATTTACAGCTAATTTACAACTCCAATCGATCAATTAACATCTTGTGAAGTGAAAAGCTGCATGTTTATTGTAAATATCATTAAGATGTTTTTAATATGAGTCCTCTACCCATAATATTGCTTTCTCCACATTGAAGATGTCTGAATCAGGAGAGAAATATGCACAGATAGATTTTATTACAAACAAGCGAATTTTCGCTTCACAACGATTATTGTGATGTTTTTATCAACTCTCATTCTGACGGCACCCATTCACAGTAGAGGATCCATTGATGGTCAAGTGATGTAATGCGAAATTAGTGTCCCAGTTGCCCCCATTCTCATAGCCATAATGACGTTTTGTATAGTAGCTACCATGGTCTATAGTACCTAAAAAAAGAGCAGTCTGTTTGCATTTTCATTCATCTCAGTGGCAGTTTCTGATGCAGGACCCCAAGAGGAATCTTACTGGACATTACTAAAATCACATTTATGCATTATTTTTATACCTTTTTTGTGACATGATCACATTTGTTTTTCTCGTGTAGAGAGAACTTAACTGAGCATGAACCTGTCATCACTCACTAGGTTGTTTATTTTTTGAAGATCTATTTTAGAGCATCACAATTGCATCTGGTCTCCCATACTGATTTATGAGCTGTTTGTACATGTGACGTTGAACTGCACTGCTGACATAGAGGAAGTTTGTAATGTCTGCACAGAATGTCAGTCTGTTTTTTTTTTTCAGAACACTTTATAAATGCTTTTTCCCATCCCGTCAAGAATCAATGAACAACACATAGATTCACGTATTATTTTTCCCTTTAATAAATTTATAAACTTCAGATAAAGGGCAGGTCATCTTATTTCTGAGAGTTTGAGAGATTTTATTGGCAGGAAATAGAAGGTCAGTGTGTCCTGGCAAGATTTGGCAAGAAAGCCTGCAGCACACAAAGAAGACTTTATCAGCAGCTGGTTGAGGTTAGAGACGTGTTCAGTGAATTCACATTTAATGAGACAGGAAGCCAAGAGTCGAGAGTTAAAGAGAGCAAGGGGTGTTCTGAAACATGAGTGTTGATTTGGCTATGGCAGTAGGAACATGTCCTTAAAAGTCAAGAGATTAATGACATTTTTTTTGTTACCAATATTTCAGCCATCACAGAATGTAATAAACTTAAATGTTTAATATACAAATTATTAGGGACTCAGTTGTGTGTGTAATTAAAGGGGTAGTTCTCCCACAAATGAACATTTTCTCATCATTTACTCACAGTATTAAGGTTCCAAACCTGTTTGACTTTCTTTCTTCTGTGAAACACAAAATAATATATTTTATAACTGTTTGTGGTATCCAAACAAGCAATTCAGTGGGGTCCAATCTTGCTTTTTTTTTTCAAAATATCTTCTTTTGTGTTCTATAAAATCTTCACTTTTGGGTAAACTAACCCTTTAGTTTTGCCAATGCTGGATGCATTCACTCTCCCACAAACAACGTGGGCATATCAGAGGCGTTTAACTGCTCTCCACTGCACTATTCTCTAAAAGGCAGCAGTGCAGAGAAAATATTGGTTGATCCAGCAAATAAAACAGAGAAAACTGAAAGTTTGTAGAACTTAGAATATTTTACTAAATATTAAAACTATTAATGAATCATGCACTTTAAAATCATTTCAAATAGTTTGGACCCTTTTTATTAAGTCTGAACAAGGTAATGCTTCTGACTGATCACCTATAGCATGCAGTTTCACAGACAAAAACATCTGTATTTGATTGATGTCCCTACCAGCTTGGAATAAATGGTTGTGTGTCTGGAGTGACAGGCAAAATTGCTCATGAGGAGGGTGATATTGTATCCTCAAAAGCATTATTGTGACTTGAACTACAGTAGGTGGACAACCAAAATGGGTAATAGTGGCGCGTGTACCACCGCCACAGGGCTGCGGCGTTAAATTGCAAGTCAGTCGGCTGTTAAAGTTATTTGTGAAACTACCGCCAGGTGGCAAAAGGCACGGGTTGCAAACTGACTGTAATTGTAAAATTTTGGTTTGTAAATGGAGATGAAACGACGAAAACAACAATAACATTATAATATAACATTGTAACATACTTAAAAATCATTAGAAAATTTACAGTGAGTTAATTTCAAAACGTGGGATAGTCTTAGGCTACTGTCTACGCATCAAAAATTAAAAGAAAGACCTTTACACAAACACAGATTAGTTGTGGCCTAATGGTTAGAGAGTTTGACTCCTATCCCTAAGGTTGTGGGCCCGAGTCTCGGGCCGGCAATACCACGACTGAGGAGCCGTTGAGCAAGGCACTGAACCCCCAACTGCTCCCCGGGTGCCGCAGCATAAATGGCTGCTCACTGCTCCGGGTGTGTGTTCATGGTGTGTGTGTTCACTGCTGTGTGTGTGCACTTTGGATGGGTTAAATGAAGAGCATGAATTCTGAGTATGGGTCACCATACTTGGCTGTATGTCACGTCACACAAGATTAAAAGGTAAATGTTTTCATTTCAGTTCGTTCTTGGCAAAAACAAATAATAAAAAATCCTTCTGGCTCCATATGCAGAGCAAAATGAGAACAGTCCAGCATTTAGAAATAATTCTTATTAACTGTGCTATTATTCTTGTTTTTTCAAACTGCTAACACTTTGCAGTTTTTTTCGAATTATGCCTTTACTGTGTGTCCAAAAATGGAGTATTTTCTGTTTCAGCTGTTGGATCGCGTTGGTGCCTCACGCGCACATATATATTGGAAAAAGCACCGTGCTATAAGTTCACCGTTCACCATGACATAAGGCCTGAGTAGCGGTCCACTTTAGCATATTTTTTGCTCATTATGATTTTTTTCCGTCGATACTGAAACACGCGTGAACTACAAAGCCTATTTTGCCTAATGAATAATAGTTTAGCTTCAAAATGGGCAACATCACGAATATGGAAACGTATGGATTTGTCCCAAATGAAAGAGGTAAGCCCAACCTTACCTTATGTTTCGCTTTAAATTATTATTATTTTTTTGTTTGTTTGTTTGTTTGTTTATAGCTAAGCCTATATTATTATATACTGCGATTATATTTATCCATTAGAATTATATATTTTTAATTCTTGTTCTGTTCTGATAGTTAAATTTAAACGATTTGTTGTAAAAGGAGGGGAACTAAAAAATATCCTGTTGTTATAACATTATTAGGCCTGCCATTATTATTTCTGAATGTAATAAAATGCGACTTATACATGACATTATTTTTTTTTCCTCTCAAAAACTTAATTTATTTTTAGCAAATGAAAATACGTGATTAATCGGTTAAAATTTGTTACTGTGGGTTAACAAATTCATTGGTTAAATTTTGTTACTGTGGGTTAATCTAGGCTATGTTGTTAACTATTTACAAGTTTCATGTTTGTGTTTATCCCATTTTTTTTCCCCATTGCATCTGAAAATTACTTTAAGAAACAAAAAAGCCTCCTCCCCCCTAAAAATTGTGCATGCACGTTCACTTTGTGTGCTCTGGCGCAGAACCTGCGTCCCGCGTTGCTCATCTTTGGACAAATGATATTGTTAGTTTCATGCAATCAAGGTCTTCAGTTAGTATACAAGGTACAAGTTAATTTAGGCTATTTAACATACTGTGACATTTTCACCTGTTTCAACTTATAAACTCCTTGAGATTTTAAAGTCAGTTTAATAGTATTGAGATTCAAGTTAAATCTAGTATAGATTCTGACAAGAATAGTGCTCATGCATCTAGTATATATATATATATATATATATATATATATATATATATATAACCTGAAGGTCTATGAAACGTCAGTCAATTAAGCATTTTTTTTAAACAATGGCACTTAAAGTTTTGAACTAAAACATTATTTCAACCTTATAGCCTGTGAATGAATAAAAATGCATGCAATGAAAGAACACTTAAAGAGAGTGTAGTTTGCTTCTGGTGTTTGGACTTATACTTCAATATAATGAGGTCCAAGTTTAAGAATAGCCAACAATAGGTGTTTTTGTTTGTTTGTTTGTTTGTTTTTTTCAATGTATTTTTTTCTCTCTCTATTTAACAGCATTAACTTACAATGAAATACTTCTTGCTTCAGGTAGACTGAATGTTTTCCTGCCTTGCTAAATGTTGGGCTCATGGTAAATAAGTTGCATTTGCCCAAACTGACTTTGTAAAAACACAAATTGCAGAAAAAAAAGCTGGGTGCAGTTAGCGTGCGTCGCGCTCGCTGTGAAGCGGGAGCAGCTGGCAGAGGATTGGTTTTAAAGCCTTCCTCAAACGCCTGCGTTCACAAATAACAATGATTTTTGCAAAAAGAATGATTAATTATCAATTGAGAATTTGCTATTATTATGGTCTGGTGAAAAATAATAATATGGGCTGCGAGAAAATAATGAATAAAAAGAGCAGGGCTGCTGTGAGTGCAGGCAGCATATTTCAACCAGTAGCATGACAACACACAGCCCTCGCGGCCAAAAAACAGACCGGATAACCAATCCGGGCTATATAAGATCAGCATTTAAACACTATAATAAAAACACAAGAATGATGTGCCTGATGACACGGGTATTTTTATTATTGCGAAGTGAGATGAATGAAGAGCGTGTCTGGAGAAGGGAAGTTTGGTTTATCAAGTTAGTCAGTGATTTTAGCAACACAGTTTCAAATCCCGGGTTGAGGTGTTTATTTATTTATATATAATAAAATATATACAATTATTAATAAAAATGTGTTCTGCAGTTCGCTGGTTTATGTTACACCATTTTTTTTTATTATTTTAGATAGATTTATATTGTTACTTTAGTTATAGTGGTAGTGTTTTTTTTTGTTAAGCGCAAGGTTGGGGGTTCGATTCCCCGGGAACACATGATAGGTAAAAATGTATAGCCTGAATGCACTGTAAGTCGCTATGGATAAAAGTGTCTGCTAAATGCATAAATTTAAATTTAGATAGAGCGTGTCCATTTTACACTAAGCAACCAGTAGCGACTGAATTCACTCTGGTTGGCCACCTACTGCATGTGTATGTTTTTCTCTTTGCACTTATCAAGCAATGTGTTTTTACACATTGTTAATAAAGGCCTTATTTGTATGCATGTATGATCTATTGATCCTGCATTTTGCCGTATGTTTTTAATCCCCAGATGCACGGCGCTTGTGTATTCATGTCTCTGTGAATATGTGTGCCAGATCCATATTTAGAACTGGCAAGAATTGTTGAGGCCGCACTCTTTTTTCTCCCTTCCTCATTACTGCACTCCCACTCCCGCTTTCCTGCTCTCTTTCTACAATTATAACGGCCATTAATTATAAATCCTTCCATGGATGAACAGAGCGGTTAAGACTGGTGAAGGAGAGACAGAAAGAGTGAGAGAGAGAGACAAATGCTTTCCATAGATTCATCATTCTTAAATGGTTACCATGGCAAGAAAGCCCAGCCTGTATTTAACGCTGCCTTTTCACCTACGAAAGCAGGAGATTTCATTTTCTCTCTATTAATTTAGGTTGCTAACCAGTGGAGCAGGAGGGAGGTGGGGGGCATGCTTTCCGTAATTATTTCCACGTTATTGCTACTAATAGTAATAACGCTGATAACAGGGAATTTGTTTGGCCTCTCAACCTAAAGCCATAGCAGGTTTTTCAATGTGGATTATGTGGTATTGAACAACTGCTAAAAGACACATGGCAGCAGAATGCATTCCTGGGAGATGGGGGGCAAATTCCCAGGGTTGTACACTGGCAAACAGCCGTGAAAGCAGGAGGTTTTAGTCTGAGAATGTGAAATCGGAATGAGCAGCGGGAATACATTGTTACGTCCTGTCATACGCGATCGAATGAATGCACATTTCTGCCATTAAAGTGAAAAAAGATCACAGATTTCCTCTGAAATTACCTTTTATGCCTCGCAACATGTTCTTTGCATACATAACAGTGCAATATAATGTGCAAGGAATTCACTTGAGCAGTCTTGATTACAGTAGGAAAATCACATTATGCTTTTGTGTCTATATAAATGCACAGTCTTACTGATTATGTTCCTTTGGAACATGGAAGGTCATGTAAACACGTTAAACTGTGTTATTTCATCAAGGAAAGGTCAAAAATTGTTTAAGTAAAACACGAATGGCACAGATATTTACCCATTAACCCAGTTTGGCTCTGCTTGTAAACACCTTTACCGGTGCCCTTTTGAAAAAAACAGCATATGCTGGTTAGGTATGTTTTGATTATGGTGTTTAGTTGTTTATTTTGGTACTGTTGTTGTTTTTTTATGGTTGTGTGTTGGTGGTTTAAGATGGTTATGTGGTGTCAAAGGACCAGAATAAACCAGCATCTCAGCATCAAATTTTTTATTAAGTGCGTTCTCACATCTTGTGTGCATGTCTTTTTATGTTTACTAGAGAAACTACACTGTAAAAAATGACTGTGAATTTAACGGTAAAATACTGTTCCTGTGGCTCAGTGAGCATTGCGATGGCAGCGCAAAAGTTTGTAGGTTCAATTCCCAGGGAAAACATGTTAGGTAAAAAATGTTAGCCTGAAAATGTTGTAAAATGTTAGCCTGAATGCACTGTAATTCGCTTTGGATTCAAGCGTCTGCTAAATGCATAAATGTAATGTAAATGTAAAAATGCTACAGAAAAAATCTGTTAAATGGTTTACGGTAAATTCCCCTACTATATACGGTCAAAACTGTATTGGACATTACATGTAATTTTAAGCAGACTTACATTTATTTAGCTTTTATACACGTCCTTCTCAAAAAATTAGCATATTGTGAAAAAGTTCATTATTTTCCATAATGTAATGATAAAAATTAAACTTTCATATATTTTAGATTCATTGCACACCAACTGAAATATTTCAGGTCTTTTATTGTTTTAATACTGATGATTTTGGCATACAGCTCATGAAAACCCAAAATTCCTATCTCAAAAAATTAGCATATTTCATCCGACCAATAAAAAGAAAAGTGTTTTTAATACAAAAAAAGTCAACCTTCAAATAATTATGTTCAGTTATGCACTCAATACTTGGTCGGGAATCCTTTTGCAGAAATGACTGCTTCAATGCGGCGTGGCATGGAGGCAATCAGCCTGTGGCACTGCTGAGGTGTTATGGAGGCCCAGGATGCTTCGATAGCGGCCTTAAGCTCATCCAGAGTGTTGGGTCTTGCGTCTCTCAACTTTTCTCTTCACAATATCCCACAGATTCTCTATGGGGTTCAGGTCAGGAGAGTTAGCAGGCCAATTGAGCACAGTAATACCATGGTCAGTAAACCATTTACCAGTGGTTTTGGCACTGTGAGCAGGTGCCAGGTCGTGCTGAAAATCGAAATCTTCATCTCCATAAAGCTTTTCAGCAGATGGAAGCATGAAGTGCTCCAAAATCTCCTGATAGCTAGCTGCATTGACTCTGCCCTTGATAAAACACAGTGGACCAACACCAGCAGCTGACATGGCACCCCAGACCATCACTGACTGTGGGTACTTGACACTGGACTTCAGGCATTTTGGAATTTCCTTCTCCCCAGTCTTCCTCCAGACTCTGGCACCTTGATTTCCGAATGACATGCAAAATTTGCTTTCATCCGAAAAAAGTACTTTGGACCACTGAGCAACAGTCCAGTGCTGCTTCTCTGTAGCCCAGGTCAGGCGCTTCTGCCGCTGTTTCTGGTTCAAAAGCACACGCCTGTGCACGGTGGCTCTGGATTTTCTACTCCAGACTCAGTCCACTGCTTCCGCAGGTCCCCCAAGGTCTGGAATCGGTCCTTCTCCACAATCTTCCTCAGGGTCCCGGTCACCTCTTTTCGTTGTGCAGCGTTTTTTGCCACACTTTTTCCTTCCCACAGACTTCCCACTGAGGTGCCTTGATACAGCACTCTGGGAACAGCCTATTCGTTCAGAAATTTCTTTCTGTGTCTTACCCTCTCGCTTGAGGGTGTCAATGATGGCCTTCTGGACAGCAGTCAGGTCGGCAGTCTTACCCATGATTGCGGTTTTGAGTAATGAACCAGGCTGGGAGTTTTTAAAAGCCTCAGGAATCTTTTGCAGGTGTTTAGAGTTAATTAGTTGATTCAGATGATTAGGTTAATAGCTCGTTTAGAGAACCTTTTCATGATATGCTAATATTTTGGGTTTTCATGAGCTGTATGCCAAAATCATCAGTATTAAAACAATAAAAGACCTGAAATATTTCAGTTGGTGTGCAATGAATCTAAAATATATGAAAGTTGAATTTTTATCATTACATTATGGAAAATAATGAACTTTTTCACAATATACAAATTTTTTGAGAAGGACCTGTACACTATAACGCATAAAGATCAACTTACTCTCTCTCTTATCTGACCTACCTAACACCCTGTCATCTTGTTCTATCCTTACATGAAAGGCACTATTATTAAGAACAAACTACAAATTTTCTCTGTTGTGTTGATATTAAACCTCTTTTTAATCTAAATTCTTACCTGCATTTTCTTAATATTCACACACACACACACACACACACACACACCCACACACATATCATTTATGTATAATCCTAATTAATATAATTAATAACATAATATAATCTGAAAAATCACATACACACACACACAGATAATTTTATATAATCCTAATTAATTATATATCTAAGCACATTTTGTTCTGTGTTCTGTCTTTGCATACATTTGCTAGACCGGCTCATGTCAATAGTACAGCTCTATTTTAGGAGAACTATACTTTTAAGTTTAAAATATTAAGAATTATTTCAGAATGACTCTTCCTCTACAAACACGTTGGTTTGTCCCAGTTGACAGCTCCGTCCAGATGGAATGTGCTATTTTGGCACAGACCTACAATCGAACCCTATGAAGAGAACAAGAGTTTCCCTCTCACACCCTCAAATCCCAGATGTTTCTCTCATTAGCTAGCTGTCATCCACAACTCGTTTCTCCGAACCAAATCGGGCACTCACGCAATGTCATGTGCAAATGGGCTGTGCCAGTTTAAATAGCACTGCCCCGGTAACACTTGGGAGGTGATAGACAAGCAGCACATATGAAATTAAGTTAAGAAAATAGCTCCAAAAATGCAATTAGTACATCTATTATTTGTAGGTTCAGCGAGAACCTATCACTCTCAGTACTTGGTCTCAGGGGAAGGTGCATTTCGCCTCAAACACTAATTTCTTGGCTTTAGATCTTAAACTTTAAAGGGATCATATGACATTGCTAAAAAGAACATTATTTTGTGTATTTGGTGTAATGAAATTTGTTTATGTGGTTTAAGGTTCAAAAAACACATTATTTTCCACATAATGTACATTATTGTTTCTCCTCTATGCCCCACCTTCTGAAACGCATCGATTTTTACTAAGATCATCGCTCTGAAAAGCGAGGTGTGCTCTGATTGGCCAGCTATCCAGTGCATTGTGATTGGCTGAATACCTCAAGTGTGTGACGGAAATGTTACACCCCTTACCATACTGTGATGCATGTCCAGGTCAGAACACCGGCGCCACAAGACAAAAACAATAAAACCCACTACAAATGAGGCATATGTTGCATCCAGTAGGGACATAATTTCAGATTATAATGACTTATACTGTGTTTTTACGCGTTGCGTTGCATCGCGCCGTGTAAACATAAAATCATGTCTGCATTTGTGATCAGAGAAACGACAAACAAGCTCTACTCTACACCAGCAGTTCTCAATTCCAGTCCTCGCACCTCGCAGCTCTGCATATTTTGCATGTCTCTCTTTGTTAACACACCTGATTCAGATAATCAGCTCATTAGAAGTGAGCTCCGTACATGAACTGTGTTCCCATTGACATGCGCCCTACACAGTGTTCATTGCTCCCTACTCCCTGAGCAGGGGAAATCTGTTGAAGTTTACTTCACTTCGGAACATTCATTCATGGATTTGCGCTGCACAACATCTTCACACACAGACAAGTGTGACATCATATACCTCTGTAAATAAATACAATTTAAATTCACATCTCGCACACTTCAATGCACTTTGAACATAACATAAACATTCACTTCGAACTGGAATCATGGTGTAATATCCTGTGATGTCCAAACATCTGAAGCCATAAGAGAAACATACAAAATGTGCAGAGCAGGGGAGCTGGTGGGTTGCAAGGACTGGAACTGGGTATAGATTGTTAATATGTTAAGTTTTTGTATTTGATTGAAGGTGGTTTAAATGTGTGGAACTGATTACAGATTGTTAGTCTGATGAGTAGTTAATGTACTCTTCTCTCCAAGGATCAGGAAACAGTCCTCCATAAAATGCACTGCACACATCTGAATATTTGGGTTGAACTGTTCTGGAACAGTGAGAAATTTCTTCAGAATATCTTGGAACAGCATGAGAACAACACGAGGGTAGGTAAAAAAAAAAAAAAAAAGACAGATTTTTCATTTTTGTCCGAACTATCCATTCAACGCCATATCCCAGCAAATTTTTGGACTCCAATTGCTCATTTGAGAAATTATAAGGAATTTTCAGATTAGATTAACAACAAAAGATTTTAAATTGGCCGATTTTGTGGTATAAACTACCATTTCAAATAAAAATATAAAAACAATCCACAAAAGAAAGCCCAAAGGAGTTGACCATTGCAGGGCATCAGAAAAGCAGTTCCTGGAGTGCATTTAAAACGCCACAGCAGTTAGAGATGCACATGAATCTTTTGAGGCAGAATTGATCAATCAAGCATGTGAGAACGCACCCATCCGAAGGTTGCGACCCATGGCAGGACAAAAGCCTTCATTTGGATTGGACCGATCTTAGCTCCTCTGATGAAGGTGGGATTAAACTTGTGATTTACTTACCATAAAACACCTAGGGGTCTGCAGAGTCAGGGCTAAAATATCACACATCAGCACCTATTAGATTAAAGTATTTTCCCCTAATGGTTTGAGTTTGCGTGTGTTTGATATTTGTTGATCGCTTTGAAGTCGTTTTAACCCCTGTGGAGCAGCTCTGTGCATAGTAAGTCTGTGATTCTTTGGGATAAGCCAGAAACTAGTGTTTCCTCTGCAAAATCGCATTCAAAATGTATGATTATCTGTATGCTACATATGCTCTAGGTTAACTCTCGCTGTGAAGTGAATTATGACTCACCACAATATCGCTCATTTGCAATGTCCCGAGTCTCTGACAGAAGTTCAATGACGAATGGCAATCTCAGGGCAGAGCCCCTCCACGTATGGATAAATCAATGTCTGACTTATTACCAGTATTTGCATATACCACTACAACTTCCTCTTTGTCTGAGGGCAAGCATGAGTGGTCCAGCTCATTAACTTGCCAACTCATTTGCTTTTTATTTCGCATTTTTCTCCATTTTCCTAATTTTCCTCATATTGTTAGGCTCTCCATTCATTTTTGTCACGCTTTTGTTTCTTTTTCCATTTCATTTTCTCCGTCCCATTCTGTAATGGCAAAGGCATGGAGTTGGAGGCTGTTGTGTAAAAATATAGTCTGCAATAACTAATCAGAGCATTTGGTCTTTTTCTTTCCTCCCATTGGCACTACAGATAAGATATTATTCAGCACAGTGTGTTTCTCTCTTATCAACACATTGCAACACACACATACTCCTTAGAACTAGGACTGCAGATCTGTTGGGTCTATTGTTTAAGACTGAGATAAACAGACGTGTTGTTCTATACGATGTTAATGTTACTGACAAGTTGTCTCAGTGTTGAAGATGCCCTTGATGCACAGGAGAGCACTGAGATGTGTTTGAGATTTGCTTATCACATGATAGATGATAGCATGAAAGAAAGCCGAACAAGATTATGAAACAACTGTACAAAGTGGGATTGGATGACAGAAACAGAAGAAGAAATCTTTTCCATCCAACTTCCATTATCAGCAGCTCTTAATGTGGTGGCATCAGCAAGCTGGTAGGCAAGTAAGATTTAAAGAGAGATTAAACACACATAAATGCACACACACACACACACACACCACATACTCATCCAACTGCAGTAGGCACTAAAATTTACATATTTAACTGCCAGTGTTTGAAAGAAATTGACAGTGTTTGCTGAATATCTATGAAGTTTCTTCCCAATGTTTTTGGAGGCAGCATATTTAGTTGCTCCTGCCCATCACGATGATTGAACTGTCACTTGCTTTTTTTCCCCAATTTTGCAAAAAAATCCCATAATTCTGAGCTTCTCACAACAAGTCAGACCTGTCAGTCCGGTTCTGCATTACTCTTACAGATTATCACAATCACAAAAGTATGTAATGAAATGCATTGTTGCTGCTTCTCAACACAGATGACTAAGGCTGCATTTACACTGCAGGTCTTGATGCCCAAATCCGATTTTCTGACTATATCCGATTTTTTTGACGACCCGCTTACATCATCTTTTAAAAGTGACCCGTATCCGATTTTTTGCATTTACACTATACACTGCTGAAACTACCAAACGTAGACGTTCTGACTCGGAAAAGGAAGTAAAACAGCACGAAATACAATGGATGCAGATGCAAATAAAATTATACAGTGTTTTGCTTTCCATAATATATTGAAAAGTCAACAAAAAAAAAATCAGCAAAACAATGGAGTCGTACGGCGGAGAAAAAAGCGCTTAAACCGTGCCTCCCCATATCTCGTGAAATGTCTTCAAACTTATTTATTTCTGTAACAACCCTGCATTTTTGCCTGCACTGTCTCTTCGCCCCAAAGACTTAAAAGACATGAAACCTCCGCATTGCTCCACTGTGTGTATCCTTCGTCCTCTATCACGCCTATAATAAGTCATGTGATCTCAGTTGGTGGTGTCCACCTGAGTTGACGTCACTTTTTTAATGACGTACGACTCGCATTTACTGGGGAATATCCGATTTGTCTGCTTACATGGCACACGCAAATGCACGTATCCGATTCATATCAGATTTATTACCACATATGAATGAGGCCTGAATCCGATCTGAGAAAATCGGAATCCATGCGGTTTTTTCCTGCTTACACGTTCACCGGTCATATCCGATCTGTGCCACATGAGAGGAAAAAATCGGAATTGGGTCACTTGAACCATGCAGTGTAAATGGGGACTAAGTAGTTGTTCATGCATCATCTGGAATCACTTCTAGCTAGTCAGCATTTAAGACTGGAGAGCTAAGGCCTAGGGATTTTGAGCCTTTGCACAAATTAATCCATATTCAAATCAGTTTATGAATATGATGAGGCAGGCCGTGTTGCCATTGGCTGGATAAGGCTGTCTGAATGCAGCATGGTAATTAGGAAGCGAGATAAGATCATGGCCGCCAATCTCCAGCTATTCATCTCAAACCCGCCATTTCGGCTCAACACCGAGATGCATATTCACTAGCTTACAGCTAATAATAATAATAATAATACCAATAAAGTTGTTTCTGGGAGATGTATATATGCATAAAAGGAGCCTAATGCAAGGGATGCAAGGCAAGGGATGATGAATGTGTCCATATTGCTCTCTCTCTCACACATTGATTGGGTATTGAACATATGAAGCCTTTTTAATCCTGGTATAATCAGTACCATCAGAATATTTAATGATCGTATCATAATTTTCTCATTATAATCAGAGCGTGATTTAATATTTTGGTGAAAATGAGATATTCACAGTACTAATTAGTGGAGTAATGAGTCTCTGGTTTGAAAAATTAGATTGATGGAAAAATGTTGAATTTTTAATTTTCATAAAGTAGAGGTTGGGAAAAAAATCTGTTTTATGAAGTATGAAGTGAGATCCATCATTTCAAAAAGCAATATTATCCTGTGTGTGTGTGGAGAATGATAGATGGAGCTCAAGAGAAGGACATATACACACACACACTGCTTGTCACATACTAATAAACTACCCCAGAATGGTGTCACAGACTCACAGATTTAGTTTTCTGGGAGGCACATTTGTGATGCACAGATTTTACAGAATCTTTGCTGCAGAGTTGCTTGCTTCTGATTTATGTCTATATGTTTGCATCCTAGTTGTGACTTTTTTTAAATAAAGATAATAAATGACTTGCTGTTTAAAGCATGCAGACAAATGCTCTGATGCCAGTGTAGGAAGAAAAAGTACAACGTTTTTGATTTAATTAAAAATAAATTAATTAAAATAATTATTTATTATTAATTACATATAGAAATATTTATCATTTTGAAAAAAATATATATATAATTTATTTGATTTAGCTTTGGCTCCAGCAATTCAGAATTCCCAGAGTAACATGTTTTCTTTTTGTATTCAGTTACCCGTTGAGGCACATTACTTTTCTGAAGAATTTATTTGTTATTTTTTTCCATTGTAGTTCATATATGACCAATTAATCCATTTAAATATATATTCACTTCAACTTGATGGAAGTTGAAATCACATCTTAGTGTTTCCATCCAGCAAATTTAATGTTATATCCCAATATTTTCATAGAAATACGTGAATAGGAGCCCAGCTAGCCTACTAGTTTTTTATTTACTCTAACTCTCTTTCTCCATCTTGATGTTTATCACATTTTTGTGTGCTTTAGTCTCACCTTGTTTTCTCTCATTCATTGTTTTCTGTTTATCTATAGTCTATTTCAATCACTCCAGGTGCCGTCTTCCTTTCAGTCCTCCTGTGGACCGCACTTTCACATTTGCTCTCCTCCTCCATCTTGATGAATGTTTCTCCTTTTTTTATTTTGTTCTTTCTGTATCTCTTCTGTTTAATCTCTCAAGGTCTGTGCTGATTACCTGAAGCAACAAATTAATGACAATATAACCCACAAACACATGTACCTGTACATAGCCATGCACTAACACACTTCAAGAGAGTTAAATGTAATGCACCAACACACATACACATGCTGCATGTACACACTCACAGGGAGATAAAAAGTCACAGACAGAAGGACAGAGACAGATGTCGACAGACAAGAATTATCTCAGCACAATCTCTTTGCAGCAGCTTTGGAAGGTTGCCAGGCAACAGTGAACTGTGGCAGCCATGACTGGCCTTGCAGCAGCACTGGAACCCTGTGCAGTAACCTTGATCATTTAACTGTCTACTGGCAGTCAAAAGTTTGCAGCAATTATGATTTTGCATACTTTTTGAAAGAAGTCTCTTATGTATTTTAAAATATTTTAAAATGTAATTAATATGATGGCACAGCTGAATTTTCAGAAGTCATTCCAATATACTGATTTGCTGTTCAAGAAACATTTCTTATTATTATCAATGTTGAAAACAGTTGTGCTGCTTTATCTTTTTTTTATATTTTCAATATTGTTGGAAACCATGATACACTTCTATATAAAAGAAAGAAAGAAAAAAATAATACTTTTGGATGCATTTAATTGATCAAAAGTGACAGTAATTACATTTATAATGTTACATTTATAATGTTCATATTTCAAATAAATGCTATTCTTTTGAAATTTTATTAATCAAAGAATACTGAAAAACATTATCACAAAATCATTAAAACTGTTTTTTAACATTGATAATAATTATTAATGTTTCATAAGCAGCAAATCAGCATATTAAAATGATTTCTAAAGGATCATATGAAACTGAAGACTGGAGTAATGATGTTGAAAATTTAGCTTTGCTATCAGAAATAAATAAAGAGTTGTTTTACATTTTAATCATGTTTACCATATTGCTGTGTGTGTGTGTTTGTGTGTGTGTGTGTGTGTGTGTGTGTGTGTGTGTGTGTGTGTGTGTGTGTGTGTGTGTGTGTGTGTGTGTGTGTGTGTGTGTGTGTGTGTTGTATGAAGAGGATGAATGTTTTAGCTCTTTTTACTATCTTACTGTTTCTCTAACAGAGGAGAGGGCTCTTTACACCTGCCAGTAAAAGCCTCTGCTCCATCATCAAATAAATATGAGAACATCTCTTTGTCTCTTCTTCCCTGTGTGTTCTTCTCACTCTTTCTCCCAGTGAGCATCTGCATTTTCCATCTCTTACTCATCCTTCTTTTTTCAGTATTATATCTAGCACTATTACCATTGCATCATTGTTACCGTTATGTTACTGATAAAATTACTTTGCAGTTACTCGCTGTGACCATTACATCCCTGCAAAAGAAAAAAAAAACATCAGCCTGTTTAAGAGGGGTTTTGGGCACTTCTCAGCTGGTCAGACTGAGAGGCCATCTTGCCAGCCATCTTAACACCATCTTGGAACCCTAGGAGAAAGCATTAACATTTTTAGCTTATGTTTTTCAGATGAAATGGAAAGAAGTTACAGATCTCGTTTTCACATTGACACAGAGATACTAAAATTATTGTTTGTAAATCCTGAAAAGATTGAGGCTGAGACTGCTGAGTGTGTTTGTATTTGATTGTGTCTGTTTATCTGTAAGAAATAGAGACAGAAAGTTTGTATCACTTTGTGTTTTCAGGTAGCACTGGTGCATTGCGCTGTTCCCTACAAAAACTCCCAGTCACTCCCAGAAGCCAAACTATACAAAACCTGCACACTGCAGAACAGAGAGAGAAGGAGGAAAGAAAGATGGGTGCACATTAAAGAAAAACTCCAGAGAACGAGTTTTGAAAAACCCCACATTTCTATGTGGTAAAGTGCATGCAAATTCAGTCTTGGGCTTCTCTCACTCTCCTGACAGTCTCCTACACCTGTAGAGGAAAGTCTATACTCAGTGACATTTAATAGTCTCAGCCTCAGATGGATTCACTGACCATCTGATGCATAGTGCACTTCTGAATTGGAAAGCAGTTCAAATCTGAATGTCTATTTTTAAGCAGCTTTCAGGATTACTGTTTGTGCACACAGAGTTGCATGTTTTTTTTGTTGTTGTTTTCTTTCAGTACACCTAAAAACGTCTCTAGATTGCTTATGTAACCATGGTTCCTGGTAGGAAAGGAGGCGCTGTGTCGAATGCTTTGGGAACGCCCCTGGCAAGACCACATTCTGAAGCATGTGTGAAATCAGTCCAATAGAAAAGCGAGACGTCATGAGCGGGGTGACGTGAGCAACCAGGAAGCATAAAGGGGCATCTGGCAAGCGCACATGTTAGCTTCTGTGGAAGTGAGCGCCTGCAGGGATGCAAGGAGTATGGCAGGAAGACACAGTGTCTCGTTCCCTTCAGGGAACCATGGTTACATACGTAACCTAGAGACATTCCCCTTCAGAAACTCGAGCTGCGTCGAACACTTTAGGAACGAGAATATCCACTGCGCCATGCGAGCAAGTCTCTGTCTGGTGTGTATCTGGCGAGCACATTAAGTTGAGAGAATTTGGGACCCTGGAGTAGATGTCAGGTCCAGGCTGTAGAAATGGATGAGTTTGTGCGGAGAGGACCAGCCTGCCGCAGCACAAACATCTTGAAGGGCCACACCCACTGATAAGGCCTTGGAGGCCGCCGTACCCCTAGTCGAGTGCGGTCTGACCCCCATGGGTAACTGGAGGCCAGAGGACTCTTAGGCCAGTGTGATGGTCTCAACCAGACACAGACTCAGGGTTTGCTTGGTTGCTGGAACCCATTTATTAGGTGGACCAAAGCAAACAAATAACTGATCTGCCTTACACCACTGGGCAGCTCTGTGAACTTAAGCGCATATTGAGTCTTTCCTGGCCTGCTTCCTGGAAGGGTGGAGGACAAAAGGCTTGTAGTACAATGGGACCCGACAAGCAAGTGGGCACTTTAGTGACATACCCAGGTCTCGGGTAAAGAAATGCCTAGCCATGCCAAGGGCGAACTCCAGGCATGAAACCAAGAGTGCCTGAAGGTCCGCTATCCTCTTCAGAGAGGATATAGCGTGTAAGAATATTGCCCTTAAGCGTGAGGAGCTTGTCAGAGATATCTTCAATGGGATCAAAGGGAGCTTTGCACAGAACCTCCAGAACCACTTCCAGGTCCCATGAGGGCACCTTGGTTCACTGTACTGGCCTGTGCTTCCAGTTGCCATGCAGGAAACGTGTAACTAACGTGTGTTTCCCCAAGTACTGACCACCCTGAAGGGCGAAACTTCAGAACTGAACCAACTGGGCAGTTGACTGGGTCCTGCAGTTGCTGTCCGCAACAAGAAGTGAACAGTTTCCATTTCAAGGCATACAGTGTCCTTGTGGCGGGTGCTCTGGACTGGAGTTTGGTCTCAACAACCTCAGTTGAGAGACCAGATGCTATGAGCTGTGCCCCCTCAAGGGCCACGCCCACAACTTCCATAACTCCGGGTGGGGGTGAAACACGGTGCCCCTGCCTGAGAGAAGGGGTCCCTCCTGATCGGAATCTCGAGTGGAGAGCCTTAGAGAAGAGACACCAGGTCTGAGAACCATACTCGGGCTGGCCAGAACGGGGCTACTAGCAGCAGACGGACCCCATACCGGCGTACTCTCTCCAGAACTATCAGGAGCAGAGCGATCAAGTCTGCACCATGGCATCCAACCCAAGTGCAGCTGGATGTGTGAGGGAGAACCAGAGCGGACAGTGTGTGTCGTTTCCTGCGATGCGAATAAATCCACTTCCGCCTGGCCGAACTCCTACCAAAGGAGCTCCACCATTCCCCAGGCCTCAGCCCCTGTCTTGACAGGATGTCTGCTCCCTGATTGAGATGCCCAGGGATGTAAACTGCTCTGAGTGAGAGGAGCTTTCCCTGAGCCCACAGGAGGACCTGGTGTGCCAGCCTCTAAAGGGGGCGCGAATGCAGACCCCCCTGCTGATTTATGTAGGAGACCACCGATGTGTTGTCTGTGCAGACAAGCACATGATGTCCCCTCAGGTCTGGAAGGAAGTGTTTTAGAGCTCGAAACACGGCCAGCATCTCCAGGCAGTAGATGTGCCACATGAGATGATGGGCTTCCCACAGACCTTGGGCAGAGTGACCACTCATGACCACTCCCAAACTCATGAGGGAGGTGTCCGTCATTAACGTTATATGATGACAAGGAGCCCCCAACACCGGGCCTTGAGACAGGAGCCAAGGTTTCTTCCACATGTCTAAGGCACATAAGCATCACCATGTTACCTTGATCGTGCGAAGTGGGTTCCCCCTCGGGAAAAAACCCCTAGGTCCCGAGCCACTACTAAAAGGGTCTTATGTATAGCAGGCCAAAAGGTATCACATAAGACACAGCTGCCAACAGACCCAACAGTCTCTGAAACCATTTGACAGTGAGTGACTGGCCTCCTCTCACTCTCCTCACGGCTGTGAGAATTGCTTTGATATGAGCAGGACACAACCATGCCTGAATCAAGGTCAAATCCCACACCACTTCCAGATAAGTGGTTCTCTGTAGTGGAGAAAGCACACTTTTCTCCAGCTTGCTTTTGGGACAAGCATCCTGTTTCTCTGCTGACCATTTGATGTTCAGTTTGGCTACAGCACAAGTCACAACCTCCAAGAGCTCCCCATGCGAGGGACTGCGCTGGCGAGTAAGCAGTCTCCTCCGTGTCGACGCTCATCACGTCAGTCTCCTCGGAGGAAAATAGATGAAGCCCCTGGCCCTTTCCCGGGTGGGTAGAATCCACGGGGCAGGCTTCCAATCCTAGAGAGAGGGCTGTGGATTAGTGGGTCAGGACAGAGATAAGGATGAGACTGTCTCGGATCCCTCCACTAAATCCACTTGCAATCCCTAGGGCTAGACCAAGCAGGATCGCAAACCTGGCCGCTTTCATCGAAGGTGGCCAGGCAGGAGTGGAGCACACGGAGCGGGAGAAGCTTACAGTCATGGAAGAGAGCCCCCTCGAGAGCTGCCCATGCATGCTCCGCTCCCAAACAGAGGACGTACAAATCGTGTGTATCCCCACCTGAGATATAGCATGGGCAGGGAGGAACACACAACTTGAAATGCTGTCTGCTCGCCACAGATTTTGATTTAAACTTAGGCATGATATTACTCACTTTCTATACACAGATTCCCCTGACTGGGTGCTTTTGCATACACATACACACACACACACACCACAGAAGCGCTCGCTGAAGAGCATGCGCATTTGCTGGATGCTACTTTATGCTCCCTGGTTGCTCACATCACCCCGCTCATGATGTCTCGCTTCTCTATTTGGATTGATTTCACACATGCTTCACATGCCGGGGCGTTCCCAAAGCATTCGACACAGCTCAAGTTCTTGAAGGGGAACTGAAGTAGTCATGTTTACAAGGTACACTGGGATGAAAACTACAATAGCATTTGAGGATCAAGCGCCACAGTTTTGTATTAAAACTTTAAAAGATATTTAGAGTTTTTCTTTGAGGCACTTGGTTATCCTGAAACAGCTATGTTTTCTTATGTCTGTGCAATATTATCTACAGTATGCATAAAATAGTCTATACTTATTACTTTTGGCCTGGAAGAAAATCTGATCTGCGTCTTTATACATTTTCCACTATTTTTTAAAGCTTTATACGTAGAGCCATTCCTGAAGACTGTCATGCTGCAATTTAAATTCATCAGCCTATTTTTGTAGTATTACTAGTTTTAGATAAACACAGATTTACATGTTGATCAGATGCTCTCTTTCTGTCTAATCAGATGGTTCTTTATCAAAATAGGCAACCGTGTGAACCAGACTCTTTAGCATCTTCCGCATCATCATTCTTCTTGCTAAGTAGCTTTTTTCCTCTTTCTTTCTCTATCTCTCTTTCTCATTTAGTTAGACAGTGTAAAGTATTAACTAAAAAATATGAAACTGCAGGATTCTAAACAGTATTTATGAGCCATTTGTTTTCATTGATGATCATTTATAAATGTCAGCCAGTTGCAAAATATTATGAAAGTTTTGTGAATTCTGAAAGGCTCAACAGTAGTCCAGGCATTGTGTGTGAGTACATAACTTTCTCTTTCTTTCCGTGCTGAAATATTCCCAATAATGAAGAAAAACATTATGACATTAATGTATAATGTATTGGATTCATTTATTTATAGTGTGAGTTATGAATGCATGAGTCCATCACTTTCACTCCCATCAAAGAAACTCTGGAAATTTTGACTGGCAGCTTTTTTTAGGGCAAAAAAAAAAAAAAAAAAAAATTACAGACAAAGAGTAGTTTTATGACTTTATAGGACATTCTGGATAGACGGATCAATGGCATGTAGAGATATTGGAAATTAAATATAGTTTTTTAAATATATTGTTTGTTTTTGTTTTTTTGCTATATTGTCATTACAATTAAGCATATTTACACCCCAAATTCTCATTATCACAATGTAAAAAAATACTGCTCTGGTAATAAGAATTTTTTATGCAAAACAACTGTAATTAAACTAAAATGTAGTTTACATAATAAAAAAAAAATTAATTGTTACATAGTCTTATAATTGTAATGTAATCTTATTAATATAATTCTTGAATTTTACAATTCATCTGTGATTTGGGGGATTGAATATGACCCAGACTTTCTTGACAGGTTCACCTGAATATGTAAACACAGTTGACTGTCCAGCCAGCGTCTCTATGTCCAGATCCTCCACCTTTTTACACCAAACAGATGTAGCCTCATATTCTTGGTCCCCTTCATTTCATGCTTATCAGCACACACGGCTTGTTATCAGACAGATTTATTCAAATTTCACCACATTCGGCACAAACGGCTGCAATCTGCAGCATCAAAATGAATTGTAGTTTATCATATCATTTGCATTTTTTAATTATGCTGCAAGGCAAGAAGGCAGGGGAGAGAATGAGAGGGAATGAGTGGAAAAAGATTTGTTTGAGTGTTTGAGCCACTGTTGGCCTGAGTGCCATAAAAGTAAAGAGAAAGAGGAGGGAATGTTCAGAGCTGTGGGAGGAAACGCAGCGTGGGATCACAGGAAGTCATGCAGCCACTGAAGCATGATGCTGCCCGGACACTCTCAGGGAAGCGGTCACGCGGGGTCAGTCTCGCACATTGCAGAACAAAATGTGACAGTAATGCACAAAAGTTCAGAAGAGATAGAGAAAGACAGAGTCAGGATGTTAAGAGATGGTATTTATGGTTCAAGCGCCGTCTGTTAAACACAAAGGAGCCAGTATGTTAATTATTAATCATTAACCATCCTCCGTTCTACCCACAGTCCTCTCATCTCAAAATAAAATGTATTATTTAATTTACTGATTCACAAAAGTTGCCATTTCCGTCCAGCCTTTTTTGTTTTCAAGTGATTCTTAGCAAAGGATCAGAACAGTCAGGCCTGCCTATCTATCTATCTATCTATCTATCTATCTATCTATCTGTCTATCTATCTGTCTGTCTATCTATCTATCTATCTATCTATCTATCTATCTGTTTTGTCTTTTTATCTATCTAGTGTTTTTCTGTCTATAAAACTTCAACTTAAAGAGTTTTAAACTTTTTTTTTAACTTTACAACAATCTTTAAGGCTCAACTTTTCAAAGTTGCTGTTATAGTTCAAATTAACAGTTATACAAATTTCTTCACAATTCATTGTAATTCTACTTCTTTCCATTATTTTAAATTGCAGAATTATAATTGCAGTTCTGCATGCTGTATACCTCAATTCAAATTCAGGAAATTAATTGAAATTTCAATGGCATGCTCAATTCAGTTCTGAATGACGCACAGCCCTGGCACACATACACACATTACTTAAACATTGAGCACATCTGTTCTTGAACTGTGCAAGCCTGGCAGATTGTGTTTAAATAAGTGTTGTTTTATCCGGAGTGAGTGTTCGAATGCATTATGCCTTCACTCTTTTCTAAAACTCTGATACTGCACACAGACTGTGGCAGCCCCACTGGCATTTAGAACACCTGTGGAGGTGTGTGTGCGAGCGTTTGTGTGTTCTGTGTTCCATCATGCAGTGCCGGACTACAAATGCCCACTGTCACCCCTATTTCACTCCCCATTACCCTGGGCAGGAGGGCCAGTAGAGTGTGTGAGGGCACAGCAAATGAGAGTAAATGGAAGAGAGAGGGAGAGAGAAAGAGAACTAAAAAGAATCAGACAGAGAAATAAAAAGCAAAAGAAGATTCCACCCCATTATTTTGGTCCATATCTCATTCTAACAGAGCGGTTATACAGATCCATGCACACATCTCTTTGGTAACATTCAGTAAACAGTTTCTATAGCATTCCCATGTGTTTATCCCTTCCATCTGTTGTTGCATGTTCTGTACAGTATGTGTGCATCTGTGTATGTGTGTGTGTGTGTGAGTGCTAGCACAGTGGGAATCACACCAGAGATCTGTGAGCAACCACACACACACATACATATAAACACCCACTAGCGCACAGTATGTTGTTACTAATGTCGTAACTGATGTATTCAAAAAGCAGCAGTGCATTACTTCTGATGTGCAAGTTATTCAATGCTGGATGAGCTTACTCTTATAAATTTGCTATATAGGCCTATATATTTTTAGGTGCATTGTTTTTACATTGCCATTTATAGCAACAACATGTGGAGTCAGTCAAATGATGCCACACAGGTGGGCAGCATGGTATGGGAGGCAAAATAAGAGCATCTGGATCATTCCTGTTATGCCGTGCCTTTAAACCTCTGTAACTTGAATGTGCCTGTGTTGTTATTCATAGAGGGATTTAAATGAAAGGCTATACCAAACTTATAAAAATGTGCCCTGGTTAAGCTCAGCCACTTTATTTATTATATCGTTTTACACCATTACAAGACAACTACAGGACAAAATGAATCTGATAGAAAAAAGTTCTAATTTTAGCCATTGTTTGGTGAGTGACTGAGCAGTAGCTTACATGATGGTGTTGACTTGATATTTTTAACATCTGTTGTAATTATGTTGTCATTACTGATATCTGTATTTGTAAAAAGCTAAATTAAATACTTAAGCATGAAATAAACCAGCTAATGCCTCAAAACATCATGTTTATTCTGTTGTTTTACCACCTGAAATGCTATTGTCCCTTCATGAGGATGATGTCTTTAAGCAACTGGCTTATATAAAGAGAAATTACAAAAAAAACTAGCAGGATGGAAAGTGGTATTAAGTGATAAAATGATTAACTAAATGAAAATGCCCAAGAAAACATGTTTTGTTTGAAACAATCATGGAAAAGGGAAAAATTAAGAAACACCTGGAAAATGTCTTAATATATTGCCTATTTTTACATGTCAGAAGTTTAATATTGTAGCACCAGGGGATATGGCAAACACAGCAACATCTGCTCAAAGTGGTATAATAATGATTTAAAATTAACCCCATGTTCCCTTAGTTGTAATATTGTGAAAAATGTAACTAATGTGATTTCCATCTTTAGAAATGGTGTTTTAAAACTTAATAAAAAATCACACACCAAGAAAAGAAAAGAAATGGTGTGTTTACTGTTTTATTCACTATGTTAAGACATATATAACTGATGCTAACATGAAAATGGCATTACTGTATAATGGCCCATAAGTTCAATCTGTTGGTTTCCTATTCATTGGTTGAAATACTTGCAGAATTTATACATACATTGTTGTTTTTCTGTTCAAATCTAGGCATTTAGAAAATGATTCAAAAATGTCAAATGTCAGAATAGGTATAATTTAACATAATGATGATAGAAAATAATTGGTTATGCTGTATTGCAAATGCAAATGATCTCTTTAAAGCCATTACAGGAAATGTCACCTAAGGTCTTCCATGCAGTTCAACAGGCATTGTGCACATATCTACACAGACACAGAAGCTAATCAGAAAGTGGGATCTTATTTTCCATTCCAATTTCCTGCTGAGGATTCTTTTAAAGACAGTTTTACAGAGTCGTACATACACACACACTTCACCAGGATAATGTGGCTGACAGAGCCTAGAAAATAATGATAATGAAGATAAATCTACAGCAGAAGATGTTAGGGGGTGAAATCACAGTAAAGATCGTGGTGGCCAAAAAACAATGTAACTTTGTTATTTTAAGGTTTACAAGGAGATTTCGAGGCCAACGGACATGTTTGAGCAAGAGGTTGCATTATACTGGCAAAACATTTGACTGCTGTGAGAGATCTACTAAAGGTGACGTAATAAATCTAAACAGCTGCAGATAATCTCATTTCCGTAACTGCCGCACTTTGATGTGAAGTTTTTGTCTATTTTGATGCTCCAAATATCTCTCTCTGCATTCTGCATGTGATGTGGACTGCATGCTTATAGTGTATTGAGGGGTTGAAATTTATTAAAAATTGTCATAATAATGGTTCACTTTGGGAGCAATTCACTAAGAAGGAATAGTGCGCCACTGTTAGCTCCGTTTATTTCATTGTGCTGTTTTGAGTTGTTTTAGCACCCATTTCAGAAATTATGCAAGTCAAGCAATGGTATGATGGCTCCATCATTAAACTGGCCTAACTTTTAGTGAATTTGCCTCTTATGCTTTCAATAAGAATCATCGTGAATTAGACAAAATTGTTTCTATGGCATCCATTTCAAAGACCTTTGTAATGAAACGAGCAGAATGAAATTCTGTGTACATCAAAAATGTAGCATATTAACAAATTTACGAAAGATTTGCAGAGAAATTAATTCTGCGTGTGGCAGAATGTATTTAATGGTTACAATGTGTTTGTGGTTGATGGAGGACTCTGTGTTTGACAGATTCACTTTCTTTTAATCCATTCTGCAAATGTTAACTTCTAAATGTAATGCCCATCTATAATGGAAAACATGGTGAAATATTGTATGTATGGGTTTGTGTGTGTGTGTTGATGGTTATTTTATTCATAGGAAATGAAGATCATGTCAAGTCACAGCTGTCATACTGTCAAGCTCTGAACTCTGTGATAGATAAATCTACATTGTTAACTGTCCTTCTACAACCATAATCTGACCTCTCTTATCTCTCAACCTCAGACTGTCACACAGTACTTATGAATTCAGCTAGTGTCATGATATTCACAGAAATCCAGCAGAAAGGTCATAGGTGAGAAGAGTAAGAAGAGTTTAGTGTATGTGCTCATGTATTTTTAAAAAGTGAGAACTAAAAGAGGCACTTTCACAGGAAGTATATGGATGTAGGAAGGCATCCAGGCACATCAGAGTTCAATGTCTGCATAACGTTCTGTCTACTAAGATGCCATCACCCTTTTTCATTTTTCCTAGCCTATAATAAGACTGAGAATAGCTTCTGACAGAGTGGTTGAAATCTGTAAATGCGTTTATACACTACAAAGTTTGGGGTTAGTTAATATTTTTGAAATAAATTAATATTTTAATCAGAATGGACACATTCAGTGGCTCAAGAAATAAAGACTTTTACATTGTTGCAAAAAAAAATAACTTTTTATTCATCCAGAATCCAGAAAAAGGTATCATGGTTTCCCCAAAAATTACAACAAACCAGTATATTAGAATGATTTAATAATGACTGCCCAAGACATAGGTTTCATCAGAAGACACCTTTATCCAGAAGTGTTGTCTGTTACAGTAAGTCATTAACTGACTAGGCACAAATACAGAAAGGCTGTTGGTTTTGGACTCTGCCATGTATTAGGCAGTTTGATACAGGCATTTTATTTCCATTGGAATATTTCTACATGCGAGAGATATGCTTCTGTGTGTGTGTGTGTGTGTGTGTGTGTGTGTGTGTGTGTGTGTGTGTGTGTGTGTGTGTGTGTGTGTGTGTGTGTGTGTGTGTGTGTGTGTGTGCGTGCGTGTGTGTGTGTCAGACTTTGATCAGTAAAGTTCCTGGTAACTTGGAGGCAGATGAAACAGTTTTTCCAAATTAGAGCACCCACTCACTCACCCTCTGCCATATCCCTCTCTCTCTCTCTCTCTCTCTCTCTCTCTCTCTCTCTCTCTCTCTCTCTCTCTCTCTCTCTCAACTGTCTCAAGCTCTCACTTTCATTCTTACCCTGCTGTTATCAGACATTTGACTAAATAAGATCAGTGCTCAACTACCAAAACAAATGTAATTTGTTTGTTTGTTTGTTTGTTTTCAGTACACTATTTTTCCTACTTTGTTCTTCTTTTTCAGTTTTATAGATGATTTACTGCTAAACGATGCCAATCTGATGGCATTATTGCACTCTCTATTAGGGATGGTAAGATTCACCGAGTGTGCATAAGATACAAGTTGCCATTTTTATCATGATCCATCATTTCTTAAATATTTGCATTGGTAAAAAACTATTTATTTATATAGAATTATTAGTAGATGCACTTTACTAAAAATAATTTGTAACCAATATTTTATATGTAGATTGATTTCTCCTCTCTAAACTGTTTCTCTAGCGTGTTCTCTCATCACCATTGCTGCTACATAAATGTGACATATCACAGCACTACTGATTTGCTGTCTGTCCAAACCAAAGAAATAAAAGTGAACTATTTGTACCATATTGAATTGCATAAAATCATGCTTTTTCTATTGCATCATATTGCATTGAATCGCATTGTGTTAAATCGAATCGAAATCGAATCGCACTGCATTGTAAAAGGGGTTTACATTTTTTCATTAATCTTATTTATTGTTTATTTGTTTTAGTTTTAGTAATTTTAGTACTTAAATTTCTCATTTTCAAGTTTTTCATAATATTTATACTTCATAATATTTATATTTTATTTTATATCAGCTGCATTTCAATGGCCAAAAGCATTTTGTAATAGTTTTAGCTAACAATTATATTACTGCTCTCCATTAACAGATCAGTCTGTATTTTTCCTTTCCCCCATTCTTCTGTTTCTCCTCTACTGTACTCCAGGTTTTCTCAGCACAGGAGATCAGTCTGCTAAAGGGAACTATGGCCTGTTGGATCAAATCCAGGCCTTGCGTTGGCTGAATGAGAATATTGGACAGTTTGGTGGCGATCCTGAACGGATCACTATCTTTGGCTCTGGGGCTGGAGCGTCGTGTGTCAACCTACTCATCCTGTCCCACCACTCTGAGGGTGAGACAAGTGTGTGTGTGTGTATTAATGCTTTAACAGACTAATACTATCCCTGCAGGTTTCCATCTCATTATTAATGCTGTGTGTATGTGTGTGTGTGTGTGTGTGTGTGTGTGTGTGTGTGTGTGTGTGTGTGTGTGTGTGTGTGTGTGTGTGTGTGTGTGTGTGTGTGTGTGTGTGTGTGTGTGTGTGTGTGTGTGTGTGTGTGTGTGTGTTACCTCACAACATGTCTCACCGTCCTGTCCAACTGTGTTCTGTTGCATTGCTCGTCAAAAAAGTCTACCTTTACCCGCACCATCTTCATCATCACTGTCATCCTCACCTAACATCAATCCTACAGCCCTCAACTGTCAATCACGCCAGGTAAGTCATGACAGTTTTTACCCTGGAGAAACCAACCATGTTATTTCCCTGTAAGGAGCCCAAGCCAACTGAAACAGGAAGAGATAGGTATGTAGGTATGTGTTAAAGGGATAGTCCACCTAAAAATGAATTTTTTTTCATCTTTTCCTCTCCCTCATGTCATTCCAAACCTGTATGGAACACAAAAGAAGATCATCTGAAGAATGTTAGTAACTGAGCACTTTCAGTCTCACTGTCTTCCATTGTAATTGTGTAGACAAAAACTAAAGTGAAGTCAGACTGTTTGGTTATCATTTTGCTAAATATCTTCTTGTGTTTACAAAGAAATGTATACAGATTTGGAATGACTTCAGGGTGAGTAAATGATGAATGTTCCTTTTTTGTGGACTATCCCTTTAAGGTTAAGTAAGTGGATAGAGTTCACTGAAGTGGAGCAAAGAAAAAAAATTAACAAAGTGATTTTTTGGGCACCTCTTAACTAAATGTCTGTTTGTGTGCCTGTTTGGACAAGCTAGATAAAGAGAAAAGCACAGGCGTGTTAGCAGAGACAAAGCTACAGTAGCTCCATATTGATTTCTCTGGGAAAGGTAACATGCTCTTCAATTATTAGAAAGAAAGAAAGAAAGAAAGAAAGAAAGAAAGAAAGAAAGAAAGAAAGAAAGAAGGGCAGAACAAGGAAAAGACGAGCCCTTTGGTAATAAGTTTCTACTCTTCTCTTGAGAGTAAGAAAAAGGCTTTGTTTGTAAAGTGTTTATAAGTGAAAAGGCTACAAGAGAATAATAGATTTATTGTTATTATTTCAATGCAAGATGGAATTAGTACAATATTATCTCAGTAATCACTGAAAAGTGTTGTTTGTGCCAAACCCAATCCTCGTTTTCTTCTGTTCTCAGTTTTTCATTGACGCAATTCCAGCTGACACTGTGTTATGTGCTACTGAAATTGACATAAAAAATTACATCCACTTAACAAGCCCTGGATATACAACATAACATTTAAATAACCATACTACAGTATACCATTATATCACTGTTAAAAGGTTAGTTGACAAGAAATGCTTATGGAAAACTGACGTGTCCTTTTAAAACTAATTGCTAATTTGTATGCATGTAGCTTTTATGACCTCATATTATATTTGAGACTACATGAGTTATATCTACTTAATTTGGCACAATTGGAAATAGTGAAAACCACTGACAAATTATGGTGGTGACCAGTTACAGGACACTTTCCATTATTTATTCAAATATGTGAACATGGAGAAAAAAATAAGTATTTTGTTTATGTTGTTTATTTATAGCAACAGCCAAAAATACATTGTATGGGTCAAAATTATCGATTTTACTTTTATGCCAAAAATCATTAGGATATTAAATAAAGATCATGTTCCATGTAGATATTTTGTAAATTTGCTACTGTAAATATATTAAAACTTTCATTTTGATTATTAATATGCATTGCTAAGAACTTCATTTGGACAACTTTAAAGGTGATTTTCTCAATATTTTGATTTTTTTTTTTTGCATCCTCAGATTCCAGATTTTCATATAGTTGTATCTCGGCCAAATATTGTCCGATCCTAATAAACCATACATCAAAGCTTATTTATTCAGCTTTCAGATGATGTATAAATCTCAATTTCGATTGAGAAAAAAATTGCCCCTTGTGACTGGTTTTGTGGTCCAGGGTCACATATGTATAAACCAGGTATATGATGTATGCAGGTTTTCTTCTGTGTAGTTAACAGCTTGTTATTGTTCCCTCTCATCCCAGGCCTGTTTCAGAGAGCCATCGCTCAGAGTGGTTCAGCCATCTCCAGCTGGTCCATTAGCTACCAGCCCTTGAAGTACACTAAGATTCTGGCCCGAAAAGTGGGATGCACATATGGGGAGACCGCAGACCTGGTGGATTGTCTCCGCAGGAAAAATTTCAGAGAGCTGGTGGATCAGGACATCCAGCCGGCCCGCTACCACATTGCATTTGGACCTGTGATGGACGGAGACGTTGTGCCAGATGACCCCGAGATCCTGATGCAGCAGGTGATCTTGAGATCACTTTCATTTGTGGGGAAGGTTTCTAAGACCTATGTTCATTCAAATTCAGCATCTTTCCAAGCCAAATATTAGGTTTCAACTATTTCCAGTAAACCACCCAAACTACCTTTTAAACCAAATCTTAGTGATGCTTCAAGCACAGGGTTTTGAATAAAGCTTCATCAGATCTACTTTTGTAACTGCAGACTAAATGTTCCATGAAAATGAGTGACACCATATACTTTTGAAACGACGTCATATGCTATCACGTTATACAACAATGTCATATAAGCGATTCTTCAGTTAAAGACAGTAAATTCTTAAAACATTTATACTTTTTTTCTGTAATTTATACTTTTTTTATTAATGAATGATATTCATAATCTTTAAAAAATTCACTTCTTATTTCTCATTTAAATGTAACAAAGACCAAAATAATTGGATGTTTATGGGTGGAATTTCAGGATTTTCAGATCTCAGGAAAAGATCTTTTTTAAGATCTCATGAAAAAGTGCAAAGTAAAACTGCCCAGATGTTAACACATTTTATAAACATATTAAAGTGAGAAATGTATAAAGTCTAGGTATAGGGGACAAGCCTGAAATTCTGTCTAATTTAACATTTCTAAAATAGGGATATTTAATTAAATATACATGACCAAGTTTAAAGCTATTATAATCTACCCTTTAAAACTAAGTTCTAATTTACTTAAAATCATTCTAGGTAACAAAAGTTGAAGAATGCCATATATAGAAGAAACCCCTTTTTTTCTTTTTCCTGCTGGTTACTGGCAATCAGTTGAGAGTCAGAGAATGTTAAATTCTTCCTCCACTAGGGGGAGTTCTTGAACTACGACCTTCTGATTGGTGTAAATCAAGGAGAGGGGCTGAAGTTTGTGGATGATGGGGGCACTGAGAGCGAGGAGGGCATTTCAGCTGCAGCTTTTGACTACACCATCTCCAACTTTGTGGATAACCTCTATGGATATCCTAAAGGTAATTCCCCTATGTATTTGACTTTTATTGTTATTGCATGTTTTGCAATTATCATTAGAAAGTAAACATCTAGGTTTCTATATCAGCATATTTCATGTTAAACTGTGCCAGAGTTTGACAGTTTTGTAAGGTTGAAAAAAAAATTGGTCTTTAGATTAAATTCTCCTGAATACAGGTGTAATGCATAGCAGTCCATGTAAGTCTTATGTTTATTTTGCCACGTGAAGACTCAAGTCTGGTTGAGTAAACAGCATTCTGACTTTTAATGAGGGACAATGCTGAGTACAACAACAAAAATTGGTAGGCTACTAGATATTCTGCTTACTCTTGATTAGGTGCTATTGTTAACATTTTCCACCAGAGGGTGATAAAAGACAAGCAATGTCCATAACCATGCTATTTTACGTGACCTGTAATCTGGAGATTTTATGTCTGGTATTTAATGTCCTATAGATGTTTTTTACAAATAACATCCATTCATGGGGGAATTTTCTCCAAGTTCTCCAATCATATATCTACACACTCAAATGCTCTTGTCTGTACTTTGTTTACTGTAATTATTCTCTATATTTTTTTAGGTAAAGACATCCTGAGGGAGACTATTAAGTTCATGTACACAGACTGGGCAGACCGGGACAATGGGGAAATGCGGCGCAAGACTCTCCTGGCATTATTCACTGATCATCAGTGGGTGGCACCAGCCGTCGCTACTGCCAAGCTCCACGCGGACTACCAGTCCCCCGTCTACTTCTACACCTTCTATCACCACTGCCAAACTGAGACTCGACCCGAATGGGCAGACGCTGCTCATGGGGATGAGATACCATATGTGTTTGGTGTGCCCATGATTGGAGCAACAGACCTCTTCCCTTGCAACTTTTCCAAAAATGATGTCATGCTTAGCGCTGTGGTGATGACATACTGGACCAATTTTGCCAAGACCGGGTGAGTCTGAATATGCAAAATATTATTTCTTTCTTTCTGTTTAAATAGCTAAATTATAGTCCTAACACATTTCTTTTTAAATTACATGAAAATAATTCTAAAAAAGTCTTATTTCCTGACATTACAATTGGATCTGGATAATATGGCAAAAGACATTTTTTCCGTATCATTCAGTATAGATGTGCATCATGATATTCATTTCATACAATTAATATGGAAGGAAATTCCACATGTTTGTTAGACCTCAAGAATGAATATAAACAAGTTATTACAGAGTTTTTTTATTTTTTCTGGATTTATAGATTTTTCATCAAAAATGGTGTCATGATAAAATTAATTCAGAAATATAACAATTAATTTATAACAACACGTTGCATTTTCATTTTGGGTAAAAGTAGGTGCTCCACAACAGAATTTGTAAGCTGTATAAATTAAAACATAGTTGAAAAAATATCTCGGTTTTATGACATTCATTAAAATTAGGGAAGAAAATTACTTTGAGAAGTAACTTATATTTTACAAATACAACCCTAGTGGAAAAATAATATACAGTAGTTGACATTGGAAGTGGATCAAAAAAGCTCATCAAATTTGTCCCAAGACAAGAACGCATTTTAACTTTTAGGACAACTTTGATGAAAGGTTTTGATCCACTTCAAATGCTGACTACTGGATTTAAAATGTACAGTTCAAATCTATTAAAATATTTACTGACATATCGCTTGAAACTTACTGATATAAGTAAACTTTATTTGGAGTACTACTTGTGTACAATGAACATTTCTTAAAATTAAGCCTAAAATGTGTTTTAATGACACTATTGGTGAGGACTGTGTTATCTTTGATTAATATCGGTCTTTAAATGCAAGATATTTAAAGTGTATCTATAGAATACTTGCAATAGATCCCCTTTAGCACAATCAATTATACTTCAGTATATCCTTATTTGGATTTCAGCAAAATTAAAGTGCAAAAGTACTAAATTAGTTGTTCCAGTTTAGCAGACTTTAAGTATACCAGTTTATTATACCAAAAGTACAATCGCAGGGTATTTTTATGAAGCACATAAATATGTAAATGTATTTGTAGTATACTTAGCATGAAATAAATGTATTTTTGTTTTTCACTATAGGGAATAGTAATATATTTCTGGCAAAAATGACAATGTAAGCCAAACCTTATTTTGGCAGCTTGATGCTGAGACCTTGAGTTTCAGTGTTCCAGATTGTCTAGATGTTGGCTAAATATTGAAAAAAAATTTAAAAGTTTATTAGATTGTAATTTTTTAATTTTTTTATTTTTTTCAATAAATATCAAAATCTTTTATCACCTGGCCCAAATTCATATTGCAGTTCCGTTTCCTGTTTTAAATTCCAATTTGATTTAAAAAGGCTTCTCAGTTTAAAAAGTTCTGAGTGGCTCACAACATCAGTGTGGAATTCATTCAAATACCCTTCTGACACAAGATATCTGTTTCCTCTAGGGATCCCAACTTGCCTGTTCCTCAGGACACCAAGTTCATCCACACCAAGCCCAACCGCTTTGAGGAAGTGATCTGGACCAAGTTCAACTCCAAAGACAAGCAGTATCTCCACATTGGCCTGAAGCCTCGCATCCGGGACAACTACCGGGCAAATAAGGTTGCCTTCTGGCTAGAACTGGTTCCTCACCTCCACAACCTTCCCGACGAGGTCTTCAGCACTGCCACAACCCGGCTGCCTCCAGGAACCGCCCGCACCCCATACCGGAAGGGTCAGGAACCTCGTACCACACGCCATCCCATCCCAACCTTCCCTACAGAATCAGACCCAGACGGCTCAGAGCCCCCTCGATTCCCTCCCTTCCCAGGCGACACCCGGGACTACTCTACAGAACTGAGTGTGACGGTAGCTGTCGGTGCATCGCTCCTCTTCCTCAACATCCTTGCCTTCGCCGCACTTTACTACAAACGCGACAAACGGCACGAGATGCGACGGCACCGACTGTCCCCGCAGCGAGGCGTACCTGCTAATGACTTAGCTCACAGCCAAGAGGAAGAGATCATGTCCCTGCAAATGAAGCACTCGGAGCACGACGCCCACCACGACATGGAGCCGTTGCGACCGCACGATATTTTACGTCCCTCATGCCCACCCGACTACACACTGGCACTTCGGCGGGCACCCGACGATGTTCCGCTCATGACCCCCAATACCATCACCATGATTCCCAGCACCATTACTGGCATGCAACCCCTCCATGCCTTCAACACTTTCCCTACACCCACCGGCCACAACAACACCTTACCCCACCCTCACTCCACCACCCGTGTATAGTAGCGCCCCCAAACGAGAGGACTAGCTCTCATACATATCCAGTTTTCTCTCTCTGCCCACCTTTTCAAGCTCCTAAACTTAAGATGCTCTCAGTTCAGCCATCTAGAGCAGCGACAGCGCATCCTGTTGGCGTTCTCATAGACACAAACAAGGTTTCGTAGAAGTTGAACACACTAGAGGAGCTCTGTTTGTAGACTCAATGGTGAGCAACAGATTTGGTCAGCAGTGACAAGTCATCAGCCTCGTATTGGATTCAACTTGCTGTTTGTTTTTACACATTGTTCTTAAAGAAATTGGCCGTAAGTGATTGACTAAGCTGATCCGATGTCATGAGGGGAAATTATGACATTTACTCACTTTTCTTCTCTCGTTAAATTGGCAGAGTGCAGATTTCATCTATCCTTTTTGTCATCCTCCTTTGTTATTCCATTACCAGCCCGTCGCTCTCTGTCCGAATGTGATCTGTGTCCTTGGATGATGTTTTACATGAATCATAGGGGCATTCGATAAAAGGCGGAAGCTGGATATGTTGTGTTTACCTGCAGTCTTGTGTCAAGTATTAAACCTTGTAACAAGAGATGCAGAGAATGAGAGAAAATGACAGCATCTGACAGAAGATGAAAACAAAAGTGCCAACCTCCTCTCTTTTTTTCTTGCTCTCACTCTGCTCTGCGCGTGTCATTTTATCACACATATTTGACTTGGCTATGTGTTGTTTCTTAGGAAGATTTTTGTATGTATAAATATAAAGACAAATATATAAAAGGATGATATAAATATATATTTACATGGATTGCTCGGTGGGATCTATGCATGAAATATTTTAAAGCACCAAGATGGACTTTTTTTTTGTTTGTTTGTTTTGTTTTAAATTTGCTTGCTTAAAATGCCTACAGAAACCTTTTCTGCAGTGGTATTTTCATCAGTATTAGTCCAAATGTGACCTCCTCCTCCTCAGTCTGACCACTCTATAGGACACTTTATTGAAAGAGAGCTATTGGCAATATTCTTTTAAATGCTTTTTGACATTCATATGCAGATGTTGGTGCTATTATTTGACCATCAGCCATGTAGTGCTGTACCAGAGCCATCTGTGATGGTACGGACAGTTGCATAAATACAGCGAATGCTCATGTAGCTTTGCATCTCTTTTATGGGCCTCTGACATTATATTTCTCAAATACAAATGATGCTCTTACACCTCGGCCCATCTTTCTCTCTCGTTCTATCTCCGTCCTTACTCTTTCAGTTTAACATCATTGGGTTTTTGACAACCAAGTTTAATAAGCATCTTTTTGTGTAGTTGTGCGTGTGCACACATAAAGAGTGTGTTTTCTAGGCAATAGCTAGGTGTCCTGTACATTTGTGGGTAATGTGAATGTGTGAGGTAAGAGAATATGTGACGGAGAGGCACAACGAGAGAGAGAGATGTAGACTTCTGAGTTTGTTCAATCCTCATAACACTGAAATCTCCTTCATCTGTGGCCCTCTATCATTCAGGAAAACCTACAGTACCTGGCCATTTTACATACAAAATAGGAATAGGCTGGAAGCACTGCTAATATCAGTTTGATGTGTTTACCCACATCTCTACATATCTCACATCTGTCTGCACTGCACACTTGACCTTTTAGACAAGGTTATGACAAGCACAGCACATAGTGGTGGTGGCAAACCAGATCTATATATCTTACAGATTGTTTCTTCAGAATACATGTTCAGGTTAAAGAATGAATGGCTCAGAATCACTGGACAGTAACTGCAGGATAAACATGATCACTTATGTTCTCTTCATGCCTTGTTAGTCATATTTTTTCTGCCACAGCTGTGTGTCACGGGAGGATGACGGTTTGTGTCAGAAAATGCGTTTGTCTCACTGTTGGCTCCGTGTATTGAGTCTGAGATGCCCAGACCATCATGATGGAGCAAGAACTAATGCCAGTATGCTGCACAATGTACTAAACATGAACAGACTCTAATAGCATTGCTGAGCAAACATTGCTGGAGGTTCATTCATGAAAACAGAACTTTCTTCTGCGGTGTGGACTGAAAACAACAACTGGACAATAAACGAAGGGAGATTGTAACAAACTTCAGTTGCAGGTACCTTCTGGAGATCCGAGAGTATAGGTTGGACCTGTGAATATGTACCATCTGTGGACTTTTGTGTGGTTGTAGGTATAACTGAACTCTATTTTAAACAAACTATGAGGAGTTGACTAGAGCTGCGTACAAAACAACCTCAGTTCTAATAATCAATACCGTTTTAAGGGGTGAGTTCCCACTCTTTTGTTATTTCTCTGGTTTGTTTTTGTACGCTCAACCACTAGATTGTGATGTCGTGGTACATACAGAATAAAGACTCTACATCCATTACGAGCCATTCATTGGGTCTTCAGTAGGTGTACAGTGAGAGAAGGAGAAATAGAAATTAACTGTACATTTTTAAGTGTAAGAACAAATCAACTGAAAATATTTGTAAATATTCCGTTACTTGTTTAAATGTTTTGTTTGTTTTTATTTTCTTTTGGTTTTGGTTTTTTTCTTTCTGGTCGAATGAAATTTGAAATACTTTGTGACCAGGACAACAGGTGCAAGTTCTAATTCAGCCACCAGCAAAATTGATGAATCTCATTCGTTAAATTCACTTTCTGCTGCTTCGTTTAGTTTTGAGATCAGAGGATGGAGATGATGAATCGCTCTTATATTTGAGCATAAAGAGATTGTGTATTGTGTAGCATAACAATATCACTTGAATCTTCACAGTAGTCATATTTCTGCACAAGTATGATTGGCTGTCTGTTTCATATACAAAGCCTGCCAGTTTTCCAAATTCTTTGATATGGAGATGGACTGGGACGTCCAGTTTATTTAAGCGAAGTAAGCACTGGAAACCATGGTGTTTATGAGAAGTTTTTCATCTGCCATGAACTTGTTGTAGCATTGAATTCTTACCAAAAGGTGGTAGGGATTTTAGGAAATATCTGAAATAGGGGGAAAGTATTGTTTTATGGTCACATTTGTACACTTAAGTATGCATTTGATTATTTTTGAATGAATTAAGCATCTATTGAAATAATGGCAAATTAAAGATGGCATAGAGAGTGCACGGAGATCTGGAAGATTACTGAATAAATGAAGCACACGTTATTCCTCTAAGAAAATTAACACATTTTACTGGGTCCTAAAGCAAATTTACACCTGTTGCCCTGTTTTACTATATATGTTCAGAATCAGAACGCCACAGATGTTGAAGAATAAACATGTTAATAATGGATTTTAAAAAGAAACGGTAAAAGTATATAAATAAGGTGATGATTTTTCTCTTTATTTAGACGTTATTACACACTGTATGCTGTGACTCTGATCTGGGGAACATTAAAGAAATTCATAGCCAGAAAACAGACTCTGTTTCCTTTTCATCAAACTACCAATTATTTAAATAACTCGTTTGCTTCCCTGAACATTCAAAGAACACCAATGTGATCGTAAGCAACATAACTAAGCTACATAGACGTACAGTAGCAGAATCATTATCATTTAGGAATAACTCATAGGTGTTCGGATTGAGATTATGATCTTTTAACAAATAATTGTGCAGTTTTATTATACAGTAAATAGGATATAACATTTGCATTTGTTTATTTAGCAAGCACTTAATTCCAAGGCACTGGTTTGTTTAAATGGTTACATTAAGTAGTCAAAAATTACAATACATCAATATCAGTACATAAATGATTAAAACAATTTTGTTGTTGTTGTTATTCATTGTTTAGAATTCTGCTTCTAAGGATTGCAAAAGTATTGTAGTATATTATTATAAAGAAATGAATGACTAAAGTAGATTCTTTTGACAACAAACAGGAAATTAAGAAGAGATTTTCATCAAATAACAAACCTGAAAAAATAACCACTAACCATAAAAACATTTCACCATTGTACTGTATGTTGCATATTGCAATATGGTATTTTCTTTCTCCTAGTTAAACTGTCTTTAACATTGATATGATTAACTCATGCTCATTTCCAGTTCCCAAGTGCAAGTATTATTGTTGGTTACTGGAACATAGCTGAAACCATTTGGAGGTAATCAATAGCATTTTTCAATCAATGTGAGAGTGGACCCAAATCAGTGAATCTATGGTTGTGAAAAAAAAATACTTGTTTATTTGATGCTGAAAGATTCTTTTAAACTGTTTTCTGCTTGCTGCTTTGTGATGGATTTCCAAGTCAAGGGTATATCAGCAGGGCTAGCATTGTATTTTTCAGCAAACTTAGTGTTAAAACGGGCCATCACATATTTCCAGTAATCTGAGGCCTGTATGCTAGCATCAGCAGGGATGTGCCAGTCGGGAAAGATTTCTCTGTATCTTTTGTAAGGATGAGGATTATAGTTCGTCTGGAGACACTTAAAACTTACTTCACTGTGGACATCTGTTGAGCAGATATTAGTCACTAATTTTTCATTGTTTTCATATCTATATTGGCCAAGTCCCTGAGGTCTGTGAACTGAAGCACAGTGATCGGTGTGGGCTTCTCCACCAGCCTCACATGGAGCACTGCAGAATGGACACTGTTTCCCACATCCAAACACTCGCTTGAAGAGTTCATCCTGGGGTTTCATTTTAAGCATGCAGAGTTTGCCCTGTATGTCGACTTGTTTTATTTGTTCCTTCAGTGTCTGTTCCATCTCCTCTACAGATTTAGTTAGCCAGCTTGCAAATGGCCCTTGAGATGCATTGTTTAAGACCATTACTGTATCTAGAGCATCTTTGGGAATTATAAGCTTCTGTCCAAGCTTCCTGCATATGCACTGGATGAATCCTTTGATGCCATTCTCGTTTGTTTCACTCTGTGCCATTTTGACAGCTTCTAGTATCTCCTTGGTGATTCCTCTAAGGTGAAGTTGCTCCAACTCAGACACTTCATGGTCATTCGAAAACTGTTTGGTGATTAGATCTAATATCCAGCCCTTAACAAAACCTTCACAGGAGCTGATGTATTTCACATACCGTTCAAACTTATCTTCATTCACAAGTTGCTTTAGGAGTGAGTATTGTAAAATGCACGTGTGCTGAACTGAAATGCATTTTTACCTTGAAGCATTGCATCAACAATGTCTGGACCCAAGGAACTGTAGATGAAAGATTCCACTGCAGGCTTCAAGCACAGTGTAGTGAATTGTTCAGTCTTTCTCTGACACTGATCACGATCATGGAACAGGTCCTTGAAATCAGTGCGATATTTGTCTTTATATTGATCAAGGCATCTATGTGGGTCATTGTCCTTAATGAAACAATCATGCATGTCTTGAAATGCTCTTGCAGACATGCCACAAATGTGCAGTTTCAGGGACAGTTCAAATTCATCTGACCCTATATTCTTGTTGGACATCAGTTTGTTATCAATTATGTGTAGGATCTCCTGAATGTAAGCATCATGGTAATCTGAATGTTTCGAAGTCTTGTCCAAGACAATCTGAAAGCATGTCTCAATGATATTATCTGCTATATCCTGTAGGACCTCTGCAGAGTTGTCATTGATTATGCGTTTAAGCCACCTTTTGAAAAAGATTTCTTTGGCGACTTTGAACACTTCTGTTCCACAAGTCATCAGATTCACTTTACTTAATTGTACAGCAACAGAACTTCCCTTCTGTGTCATGTTTTCTCGAAGTTGCCTAAAAACAAAACCATATATATTTATTTGCTTCAATCCAGTAAACGACAGCTCATGTAAGGTTTCTTGCCATATTATCCAAAAAAATCTGTCAAGCTGTTTGTCAGTCATATGTGCATCACTGTTTGAGCTGTTGTTTTTGTGTAACTCCTCCAGTAAGCCCAGCACTTTTTTCTCCATTGTATCAGTGAATGTTTTCTTGATATTATCAAGTTTGTTCATTCCTTTCCTGATTTCCACTGTTGCCTCAAGGTGAGTCAGCAGGGAGCTCTCAGTTTCCCTCCTGAGAGATTTTACACTGCTCACAAAGTCTTCTTTGTACTTGTCCACAAGATAGACATGACCCTCTAATTGTTCAAAGTACTTGGAAAGGTTTTCCACTGTGGTCTTTTCCAAGGTGTCAAGCTTGATGACAGCTTCTCATTTCAGTTTGCATACAAGATCTTTTAGATTTGACTTGTCTGATTTTAGTTTTATCATCTCAAAATTTGACACTTTGGTCTCAGCTACTGTTAACCAAGAGTGCATATGCTTCTTGAAAGACCACTCCCATTTATGAAATTCTGTGCACAGTCTCATGTATGCATCAGCAACCAAGCTATTCCTGAAGCTAAATATGAAATTTTCATATTTGACTGCATTCCACAAGCTTTTTGTCCACTCTAAAAATTCTGTGATGTTGTTTCCAGGTGTTTTGTCTTTGCATTTTCCAATGACATCAATCATGTTCTTTTTAAGGTCATAGACAGCCTCAGAGTAGCCAGCATTCACTGGTGCCATTGGAGGATTGCCATGCCAGAGTCCAGGAATATACCAATTGCAAGTCTCTGGATCATACTCCATCACATCAATAAACATTTTATACTCCTCCTTGTTCTCCATTTTAGCAGCTGCCTCTGTCATCTCATTCAGCTGCTCCAGCAGAAGCTTTCGATCTCTCATGTTCTTGTCATGGGCTGATACATCAGCAACATTTTGGTGGACAAATTGACAACTGGGTTTTTTCCCTATCTCTTTCATTCTGAGGAAAGCATGGACCACAATCTGCAAAATATCTTTCATCTCTGTTGAATTCTCCATTGCAATGTTGATGATTGTAATGTCACTCAATCCAACAACAAGTGTGGCTAACTCATTGTCATGTTCATGGCTATCATCTAGTTTCGCCAGCTCTGGAGATTTCAGACCTTCTGTGTCAATTATCACTAAATAATCACAGCCGAGATTTTTCTTGATGTCCTCTGTGACTTTGATCAGCTGCATAAAAGCTCCTCTGGTGCATCGTCCACTGCTGACAGCAAACTGAACTCCAAACATGGTGTTCAGCAAGGTGGACTTCCCTGTGCTCTGGACGCCTAAAACTGTGACCACCATGATTTTATTATTTGGCTGCACCAAAGAGTTCAAATACAGAAGCACATCACTAACCCATCTGAGAGGAATATTTGATGCATCTCCATCAACCAGTTCCAGAGGGAAGCCATCCAGCATCAGTTCAGCACATAGCCGGGGTAAGTGAAGCATTTGTTGACGTGATTGTACATTTTCTGGAAGCGACACCGCAGCTTCATAGAGTTGCCCCATTTCACGCAGGAAGTGCTCTATTCCTAAAGAACTGTTAGAGATCTGTTGGTCAAGCCGTGCAATTTCCTCTTTGTTTTCTGAAAATTGTTGACACTTTTCTTTGTAAAGTTCTCTGAGGCTAGAGAGGTTTTTTCGGGAGATATTGTCAAGGTACATCCGCATCCACTTCAAGAAGTAGGACCTCTCCTTGTTTGAGCTTGATAGTGCACTAACAAAATAGGTCATGGCCTCTGAAATATCATATTTACCCTGCTGTGTCCTGAGTTCAGTCTTTTTAATCTGGAGATCACTCTTGTATGCCTCTATGTTTTGATCACCAGCTTTCCGGAGTCTGCATTCCTCTTTTTCCAGTTTTGCCAAATCTTTCCAGATTTTACCCTGAAGGGGAAGCTGTGTCTCTTTGAACTGCAGTGTGTCCTGTATATTTTTCGTCAAGACATGTGCATTATTTTTAGCTGTCTGACATTCCTGGATGTCTTCATCAACTAAAATTCCGAGTTCATGTGCTATGGTGTCCATTCCCTCTAGACGTGCTTTGTTGGAATGATTATTAATTATGAGATTTACTGAAGAATGCAGATTTTTAACAAAATGTGCATCATTTTGATTGGTCTTCAGAATTATGTTGTTTTTCTTCAAACTCATTTCAAACGCTGTCCTTTTCAGCTGCTCCAAATCAAATGCTTTGTTTTGTGCATTGCCCACTAAAAAAAACTGTGCTTTTGCATGTTGGTTGGTGAGTAACTTGTAGTTTGTGTCCAGTTTGTCAAAGAACACAAAAACTGCAGTGGAGGTCTGGCACAAGAAGGAGTACTGTGTTTCAAAGGTACTGATGTCACCTCTTAAATTTGCAACAGCCACGGGTTCAGGAAAAACATCAATGTTTTTGTTTCCACAAGGCAGATACCAACTCATCTCCACTAACCCATTTGATATCTTTCTTGGAATATCTCCACAATCCATATCTCGATGTACAAATGTGTCATGATACTGCTGGGGGTTGCTAAGCAGTTTGTTTAAGATTTGAGATTTAGAAATGCTGCAGTCACCAAATCTAACAAAGGACACTAGGGGGAGCTCAAAGTGAACAATTCTCTCCTCCATAAAGCCTCTTGGGTCTGACAGGGAATGAGGTCTACATTTTTTCACAATATCTCTCATGGCCCAAAGCATTAACATGCACTGGTGAGTGTCACTGTTTGGAAGAAGCAAAGGCACAGAGAACTGACACATTGACATTTTTGAGACCATTTCCTGTTGGAGGAAACCATCTGAACAAAGGAAAAGGGCGGACACTATGTCTAAAGGATTTACACCGCTATAATGATCATTCAGAAAATCAAATGTTTCATTGCTAAAATCTAAGCTTGACAAATCCTCACTCTCATCAGATGAATATTTTACACCTCTTGCAGTCACATTCACCATCATCAGTTTCTTCAGAAACAGCCATGGTAAGGATGATAGAGACTGGGCTGGCTCATCTGTCACTGAGCTCTTCTCAATCTGTAGAACATCACTGAGTGAGAGTTTATTTGGGTAGTACTTCTCCAAACCCAATTCCTGTAAAAGGCTTTGGATGTTTGTTTCTGTTGAAAAAAAAATAAAAATCATTTGCTCAATACACATTTTTAAATAAATGTTTAAAATGAGGAATATCATTGTTTGTATTGAAGTTTGCTATATTGTACTAACTGGTTTGAGCATATGTGACTGCTTCTTTACTTCTGTTGCCATTTGGAAGCACTTTGGTAATGTAAAAACAGTACTTCTTTCCAGGACTTAGGTCACGGAAAGCCACAGTTCTTGAATTTGTCACCTCCTCCTCAAACATTCTTCCATTCTTGCTGCAAGCAATGTGAAACGTGTTCTCTTCACTGCCAGATGCATCCCAAATGAGAGAAACTGATGTGGTGCCCACACTCTCAACCTTGAAGTTTTCAGGTGGGACTGGCCCTGCAATGAACACAATACAAATATTTATATTGTTATTTCTGTTTTTGGTCAATTATAAAGACACACTGTAATATAATTCTAAGTTATACTGCATAGACAGAGTGAAAGACAATTACTGGTGCACGCAGTCGCTTTAACCTCCACACTGCGTTCTCCATTGTCTGATACTGAAACAAGGTTGAAAGTGTACTCAGTCCCTGGACATAGATCTTCCACTTCTATCGTTGAGGAATTTGTGATAGTAGAGGTCTTTGTAGATGTGAGGCTGTAGTAGGTCAACTCAAATGTAGATATGTTATCAGGACTATCCCAAGCAAGAGTAACAGAACTGGTCCCAATAAGCTGCACTGAGATTGCATTTGGTGCAGGGATATCTGTGGAAACAAGACCGATATATTTTTTTCATCTGAAAAGTATTGTCAGTACTGATTGGTTTATCAAAGTCAGTAGCCTATATATGCATTCACCGATGCTTTATATGTCATTCAACAACACAGATGTTTAGAAAGAGATACAACAGTTATGCCTGTCTGATGCAGGTAAGTTGGTTTCTTCTTTGTAATAACATGCATTCATGCATTATGCACAATAAGACCAAAATGTGATTTAAGAAAGAAAACTGGGTTCCTATTGACTTCAGTCAGAAAGTAAAACAAACTTTAGTAATGATAACATTTGCTATATGTATTTTCCAACAATTCCAACAGTATGAAGTAAACATTCATTTAAATTGTGGTCAATATCCCAGTCTCAAAAGATGCATATATGTTACTGATACACAGGTAATTTTGTTACCTTGTAACATGGAATCTTCCTTTTGATATGACTCAACAGCATGTGATCCTGAAGTAAATGTTTGTTGTTCATCTTCAAGGTATTCACTAGCATCTGCAAATTCCTTAATTTAAGATTTTTAAAGCATTAGTGGCATGCAAACTCAGGTTTGCCAAGACTAAATTTGACTTAAATACTATTAAATGTATGCAACTCTCAATGACTAATCTACGGCACATCAAACAAACAAATCTGTCCTGTGAAAGTAAGAGGAAGTGATGCTTACTTCCTCCTCACTGGGGCAGTCCATTCCAATTGCTTGTGAGTTGACTGAGACTCCTAAAAGAAAACTGATCCAGTTTTAATTAGCCTTTATAAATTATTAGACTATAAATCATTCATTAATTGTTAAGTGATTAATAGGGGCTTCATTTATTTCCATTAGTCTACAAGTTGACATTAAATAATTTCACACTTTAGGCTACTTTTCAAAGATTTATTAAGGTAAATTTCCATTTGCGATGGACACGTCAGTTTTTAGGTTGGTTTGCCTCAGTGCTCGTCAATGTCAAATTGATTGACACCAAACAAATAAAACAAGGCGGGCTTTACTCTTCACAGAAAACATAGGCGGTTACTTACATAACCTCAGCTCCCTGAGATACGGGAACGAGTACTGCGTTGCTAGAAGCTATGGGGAAAAAACTCCTTTTTCTCTGAGGACTGAAGCCTTTACAATCACGCAGTGTAACTGCACGTCCATTGGTTCGTACAGTAAATTAAAAACGAACCAATGCAGAGCTGCATGAGCCTATTGCAATGAAGCCAGCCAGAATGGGCAGGGCCATCTGGCTATATAAGTGGGCATTTCGCCATAGGATCTCAGGTAAATTCGACTGAAGTGATGACAGTGAGTCGTGCAGCATCATGACACAGCAAGGAACGTAGTACTCATTCCCGTATCTCAAGGAACCGAGGTTACCTAAGTAACCGAGTACATTCCCTTTCGATACTTCACTCGTACTGCGTAGCTAGATGCTATGGCGAACCAATACAATCGCGCCGTGCTGTGAAAGAGGAACAACTGACAATGAACTGGCCTTGAGCAATTAAGGCTCAAAGGGACTAATTATATGCAGGGTAAGCCCTGCCGGAGGCAAGAGGTCTGAAATCACCAAGGTCAGCCCAGCCTTGGATAACAGTTCCAATGGTTTTGTACAGCCTCAGCACTTCTAAAATGGCCAAGAGTGTACCTGAAAACAGGCAATGCCTGAAGAATTAGACCACCTTAGATGGCCGTGTGCCCCTTTAAGCAGATAGAAGCCAAGCCTGCAAGGCCGGAACATCCAAGTTATAGAACCTGCTGAAAGTGGACGGTGAGGCCCCGCCAGCCGCACAAGTATCTGCTATGGACACACCGCTAGACCATGCCTAGGATGAGGCCACACCCCGAGTGAAATGGGCACTCACTCCAAAGAGGGCTCTGAAGGACCAGGGGGAATATGCTAGCGCAAAAGCGTCAACTAACCATTGAGAAATCCTCTTCTTTGTGCTAGCGCTTGAGGTTGGAGATTGTTGCGAGGTGGGGTCTGATATGTACGTCACATATGTGTTTACCGCGCATGCGCAAAGTGACGTATGGTATGTCTATAAAACGCATGCGCAGTAACATGGTGACGTCATGTACATGTATTTACCGTAAATACGCGTGCGCGCCGTACTGACTGCGCATGCGCAAAGTGATTCACTTCTGGATGTTCGTAAGGTATGGTGGATTTGAGATTCGGTGGCAGTAAAGTCAAAAATCAATTAATTAGTTTTGTTTTCTTAAAAATGTGCGTTTGTGTAAATGTCTTTTAATTGTAAGGATGCTTTGGTCATAATCATAGAGAGTGTCATTGCAAATGTGTGCGATTTCAAACATTTATGACATGTCTCATGATATATTATTCTAAGTGATAGGGATTCTGCTGCTCTTTAAAGGGTCTTTAAAAGTCTTATTTCCCCTAAAATGTCTTAAAATAGAGCAGAAAGACTTTATTAATGTAAGTAATGCCACTGATGGTTGCATGCATTTCAAAAAAACAAACAAAAACATATTTTTAACATATTTGTAATCTTTTTCATTAACTAACATTATCAAAGATAAATAGATACTGTAACAACTGTATTGTTCATTGTTAGTTCATGTTAATTAATACATTAACTATTGTTTACCAATGACACCTTATTGTAAAGTGTTACCTCTTAAATTTACCTTCATGTGACTTCATATGACTTTTTAGGGACACTGTCAGTGAGAAAAGGCCCACTTCATGTGGCTTGATGGTTCTTTAACTCCTTACCATGTAGTGAGTACTGTAAAAAGTATTTGAGTGTCTGTCTCTTTTCATCTTTCTGTCTGTCTCCTCTCAACTATCTGTTTTTTTCTCTCTGATAGACTGTATCAGAGGCTCAGTGCTCCAAGTGCTCCTGCTGTTAAACAAAAGGGGGTGCCGCGGGACCCAACGCAAATCTCGCGGGAGCGGGCGGTTTGAATTTTGCTGCGGGCGGGAATGGGCGGCTAAAAAAAAACACCGCGGGATAGGGAGGTTGCCTAGCGACATGATGGAGAAGAAGTCAATAGATGATGTAGAAAAGAACCTCAAACATGGTATTCACACATGGAAAACACCTTAGCTGACAGCTCCCTAAATTATGTGAGACTACAGTTTTAACAGGAACCACACGTTCAACAAAGAGCGCTTCCCAGCGCTATCAAAGCTGGCACGTTTCATCTTTAGTATCCCCGCATCCAGTGCGCCTTCAGAGCGGGCCTTTAGTGTCTGTGGGCGCATCTTGGAAGAGAGACGCACGGGATTGGGACCGCAGTCGATCAGCAACATTCTCTTCCTCCACAGCAATATTGCAAAGTGATTCATTTGTTAAATTAATTCGTTAACGTTGTTTATTTTATGTTATTTATTAGTGTTGTTTTTTGAGCACAGCCCCTCGTTGCCATTTGTTAATTAGGTCAAGAGGCGTGATGATGCCAGTTTTATTGAGCAGGCTGCCTAAGTTTGAATGTTTTTATTCTTATTTGTATTTTTTCAAACAGAATACCTGCGACATTTGGCTAATAATTGTAAAACTGCTGTTTTTCATGTAGCCTAGTTTATCATATTATGTATATTTTTTTTTTTTCAAAGCAGTCTATTTTTATGTGCAAAGTTTTTGATAAAAACGAAATTATATTTGAATGTATTGTGTGTGTTTTTTTACATGCAGGCCAGGGAAACTAAACAAACAACCCCATGAATCTCTTTAATAATATCAATACAATTACGTGTTTTTTTTTTGTTGTTTTTTTTTTTTTTGCGGCTGGGACGGGAGAAGACACAAAATCAATGCATCTCTATTATTGTGCGGGAATAAATTCTCAGAGTTTTGCGGGTGCGGGCGGGAGTGGACATACGTATTGCGGGAGCGGGCGGGAGTGTAACACATACGTTGCGGGAGCGGGCGGTAATGGTCAGAAATTCGGCGGGCGCGGGCGGGAGCGGGATGAAGAAAACAGTCCCGCGCAGTGCTCTAGCTGAGGGTGTGGGCAGCGCCTCTTCTTCCTCAGGACACTGAAGAAGAACCAGCTGTCTTCAGCCATCCTGGTGAACTTTTACCGGTGTGCGATCGAGAGCATCTTGACCAGTTGCATCACAGTCTGGTATGGGGACTGCTCAGTGGCTGACCGCAAAGCACTGCAGAGGGTGGTGAAAACTGCCCAACACATCACAGGGACACCACTTCCACCACCCAGAGGAAACGCTGTCTACATCGAGCTCACAGCATTCTTAAGGACTCCTCTCACCCTGGCCACAGACTGTTTAACCTCCTGCCCTCCGGGAGGTGCTTCAGGAGCCTCCGGACAAGGACCAGCAGATCCAGGAACAGTTTTTTCCCTACAGCTCTTCCCTTACTGAATTCTGCCCACCCCATACCCCCCCACACCATACACACAGACTCCTCACCCCTCCTCATCACTACATCTGATTTATAAACAAACAAAAACAGTAAACTTGTTATTACTTGCACTACTGTCTGTTCATGCAGAATACTGAGTAATCCATTTGCACACTGAAATATTTTCTATGCACTTTTTTATTTTTCTTTGAACTAGTGGAAATGATGTTCATATGTTTATAGTTTCTGCTTATAGTGTACATACATTTATTACATAATCCATCTGTATAGTATGTTCATAGCACACCTATCTGTATATCATGCTGATAGTATTTAAAATCTGTAAATTATGTCTATAATACTGCCTTATTTGTAGATTTATTGTACATTTGTAACATATTGTAGACACTGTATATCCTGTTCTTACTGCTTACTGCACTTCTGGTTAGATGCTAACTGCATTTCGTTGCCTTGTACCTTACATGTGCAATGACAATAAAGTTGAATCTAATCTAATCTAAAAAAAAAAAATTGCCCTCAACTGTAAAATTTTCACATTGAAAAAACTTCAAACTTTCAGGCTATACTTTCTCGAGCCAAGACAGCCTAAATTTTGACTTGACAAACTTTATTAATTTAGTTGATGTTAATGCTGGTTATAAATTAAATCACTTTACAGAAAAAGCAAATAACAATTTTTCTAAAACCATCCTATAGTATATTTAAAATACATTTAAAATCTTTTCCTTGTATTGCTCTTCTGTCTTTCTTCAAAATGATTTAATATTGCTTTAATATTGTTTGTTCTTTTATGTAAATTAGGTGTCGTGAACTGGAGTGTATTTTCTGCACAATACAACCAGAGTTCCAGGTTGCAACTTATACTTATTGCAAATAGTGGCAAGTATCTTGCACCTCAGTATTGTATTACATTATAAAACAGTATGCAATAATAACTTATTGAGTGTAAATTATAATTTTAATTCAAATTATTAAATGGATGCCACCTTATTGGGACAATAAAGCCCTCCCTCACAACTTTTTGATTATTTACTTCATTTTTGTTGAAAATACATGCTTTCTGATGTGATTTGAAATTTGAAAAAGGAGAAAAAAAGCTTAGTCAAAAGGAACACTCGAACCTGGGTCGATTGCATCAAATTGTAATTAACACACGTTTCACCATGTGCACCACTAGAGCTGACCACTGATTTTCATATCTTGAATAGTTCAATAAGATATATATGAGGTGTCATTAAAGTGTAATATTACAATACACACAGTGAAGTAAAGTGCAACAGAATGTTAATATATTGTAAATAAAATACTACAGAGATATTACAGAATAAACTCTGTAATTCCGTATAATTTTTACCTCAGATGAAACATGGTTAAAATAATGGATATGTGCTGTTCGCTGTATTATATTTTACTGTTGTTTTTCCCGTATTTTTTTTACACCTTAATGTTCTTTAATACTTTAACATTTTATTAGAGTATTCTTTTAAGTATGCGCATGCATTTTAATGCACGCAAGACGCGAAAACAACTAACGTCATCACGCAATGCAAATTACACACGCATGCGCTGTTACCACGTTAATGCGCATGCGTGCTAAAAATATACCTTACGTCACTTTGCGCATGCGCGGTAAACACATACGTGACGTATGTACGTGACGTCACCACGCTACAGTCTGCAGCGAGGGGTGTCTCGCTTTGTGACCGGGGACCCTCTAGTGCGGCCACCAAAGCATACAAAAAGTTGTTCTGTTGTTCAACAGTAAAATATTTTTAATTAATTTATTGGGTTATTTCAAATTAATTGTTATATTTAAGCATTACAACAACAGCTACATATAATACATATTAGGACTAGGGATGTGCACGAGTTTTCTGAAGTGACAGCGATGACTGTTCATTTAAACATGATCGGTCATGATTAGCCTATGTGTGACGCCACTTTTTGCTGACTTCAAAACGCAATAGCAACTCTAAAACGAGTCAGATAGGAAGCCTTATTGGACGCTTTTAATTTTAGCTTTTAAATACGGCATAATCTTTGTCAGTAGTTAGCACATATGAATGTGCAGGACGCATTTGCTTTTGAAGCATGGACACACAAACTAGAAGTGTTCACTCAGATGAGAGTGCAAAAACACAGCACAAAAATGAATGAAACATATCACTGCAGCTTGTGACAGGCTATTTTAAAACTAACTGTTCAAAAACACGCAGCATTAAAAAATGTGAAGCTGAGTGCCAGGTAAAGTTGCGATGAAAATAGTGTTTGTGCTTATTATAATTATTAGGGAATTCTGCAGGAAAAAGACAATTATGTGTGAGTTTATCAGTGCGTCATGTATTCATTTAGATAACGGCTGTTATTTTCTTCTTAAGATGTTCTTAAGAATATATTTGAGAATTTATTAAGAATTTTTCAAGAATTACACTTAAGAACATTCTTACGAACTTCGTGGAATTTATCTTAAGAAATGTCTTAATTTATTTCTTAAGAAGATTTTCATGAATCCGGCCCCTGAGCTCTAAACGGGGTGTAGAGCACCTTTGTGACGTAGCCATGTCTTGGTTTTAGGACGACTTTGGAGTTGTTAGGCCCAAACTCAAGACAGGTAGGATTTACTGAGAGAGCCTGCAAGTCACCTACTCGTTTAACTGATGCTAAAGCTAGTAACAGAGTGATTTTCAATGATAGGGTTTTCAAGTCTGTTCCGGCCCACAGACTGTCCAGCTATAGGAGCATGGGAAGCTGCTATAGCTGCCAAATAGACTTTGAGCATGGCAGGGGATCGGCCCTTGTCCAACAGGTCTTTTAGGTAGGACAATATTACCAATATGTCACATGAAACTGGGTCTTCACCTCGGGTTGTGCACCAGGCGGAAAAGACCGACCACTTAAGGGCATAGAGGTGTCTCGTAGACGGGCCCCTAGCCTGTGAAATAGTATTCAGGACACTCTCAGGGAGATTTACTGAATCCCATTGAGAGCCCAGAGGTGCAGAGCCCACAGCTCGGGCTGGGGGTGCCAAATTGTCCTGTTCGCCTGAGAGAGAAGGTCCTGCCTCAGGGGAATGGGCCACTAATATCTAAAGGAAACCCAATTTGTCTATAATAAATTTGTTGTATATTAATTAAATTTATCTGAAACCCAAAGCTCGTCCCTCCAGAGCGGGGCCATCAAAAGGACCCTGTTTCTGTGTTCCCTGACTCACCTGATTACCTGAGGGATCAGAACGATCGGGGGAAAAGCACACAGGAGGAAGTTGAGCCAAGCACTCCAAGAGGCATTTTACCATCTCGAAAAGGCGTTTCGAGGTGAGCCCGCCTTGGCAATTTATATAGGGTACCACATTGATGTTTTCTGATTGGGATAACACATTTTGTGGTTTGAGGTCCTTTGAGATTTTTTTAAGGTATCGATATAAATGGCGTTTTGAGGTGAGCCCACCCTGGAGCCGACCTTCTGCATCTGACCAGGAAGTGAAAGTCGGTCTGCCTTCGCACAGAGCTCCACAATGTGTGTTGGATGCATCTGTCAAGACAACCTTCCTTCTGTGAATCATGCCCATAGTCACATCCTGCTTGAACCACTTCGGGTCTTTCCAAGGGCCCTGCTTGAACCACTTCGGGTCTTTCCCCCTGATGAACCACTTCGGGTCTTTCCAAGCATGGGACAGAATTTGTGATTTCAGCGAGTACTGAAGGGGTCTCATGTGGAGCAGGCCCAACTGTAGTGCCGGCGATGCAGAGGCCATCTTTTGAAACATTTTGAGGGGGCGAAAGGCTCCGATTTTGAAAAACGCTGCAAGCTGTTGTATGGCCAGTGCACGCTCTGGCACGACTACTACCCTCAAGTGGACTGAGTCGAAAACTGTTCCCAGGAACGGAGCTCGTTGGCTGGGAGACAGAGAGCACTTGGCGAAATAAGTGGCTGAGGAGGAGGGACATTTGGGATTTTTGTTCGTTCTGTTACTGTGATAAGGTATGACAGTCGTCGAGGTAATTCAGAATACTGACTCCCATCTGTCTCCGAGGGGAGAGGGACACATCCATGCACTTCGTAAAAGTACGAGGAGCCAGGGACAGTCCAAAGGGCAGGACCGTGTACTGATATGCCACTCCCTTGAAGGTGAATCTCAAGAATCGTCTGTGATGTGGAGCTACCTGGATGAGAAAGTAAGCATCTTTCAGATCCAGAGAAAAGAACCAGTCCCCTGGGCGTATTTGTGAGAGGATCTGCTTCAGGGTAGTCATTCTGAATGGCAGCTTCATGAGGGTATAGTTTAGGTGTCTGAGATCGAGGATGGGCCAGAGGCCGCCATCATTTTTGGGGATGAGGAAGTAATGGCTGTAGAAGCCTGACTCGCTCTGAGCTGGCAGAACCGTCTCAATGGCTGCTTTTGCCTTTAAATTCGTGAGCGTCATTGCTCTGCACTGAGGTGGGAATCACGTCGCTGAATCACAGAGGTCTTAGAGCGAACTTTTGGAACAGGCCTAGAATTCACAGCAGTTTCTGGGATAAACATACTGCCACTGGCACCCGGAACCAAACAGGGTGCTTGAGGGTATAACAGAGGGCGTTTAGGGGTGGTTCTTCTCTCAGGAGACCAGGATGACGCCTGAGGTACAGGATCCAACATCAGCGCTGTCGGGGCTCAGGCTTCTGTGTGACTGAGTGGATGGCGGTGCAGGTTTCGCTGGCTGCTGTGCTGGTGCAGGTCTGGGGCAACTGGTGGCTATTACAGAGCTAGAGCGTTTAGGCAGGAAGTGCCGCATCACCTGGGGCAACTTCTGCGCAGCTGTAAAATGCTCTGCAAACCCCTCAACGGCAGATCCAAACAGCCCCGTAGGGGAGACTGGAGAGTCGAGGAAGGGGACCTTGACAGCCTCCTTGATCTCGGTGAGGTTTAGCCACAGTTGGCATTCTAAAACCACTATGCTGGCCATTAACCTCCCGATGTCCTGTGCTGTAACTGTGCAGTTCCTTGAAGGCTGCAGGGTCAGGTCCAGACCCATCCATGACTCCATGAGTTTGGCCTGAAAGACCTGGAGCATGGCCATGGAGTGCAGAGCTGAGGCCGCCTGCACAGCAGAGGAGTATGCTTGTCCAGCGAGGGCAGACGTCATTCTGCAGGGCTTGGAGGGGTGAACGACCTTCGCTGTCCATCCAATGGCAGTGGGTGGGCAGCGCTACACAGCCAGTGACTCATCGTGGGAAGGCAGCTTTTCATAGACTTTTTCTTCAGCACCATCTACTAAGGAAAGTGCAGAAGAGGAGGACGTGCAAAGGCGAGCTGAGTAGGGAGTGCACCACGATTTCGTCAGTTTGTCTTGGACCTCTGAGAAAAATTGGGAGGCTCGCTGACGAGGGGCCTGACAGCACCCCGGCAGGAGCCATTCGTCCAGACAGCTATGAGTGGGCTCCTCCGGCGTAGAACACCCCAATCCTAGCTCTTCGACCGCTTTAGAGAGGACACAGAAAAGTTTGGCGTCCATCCCTAGCTTGGCGTTGATGGGATCTGAAGATGGGAAAGGGGCGGGGTCAATGGTAGAGCCCGACATCTCCTCCGCGTCTGATGCTACTAGAGACATGCTGTCATTTAGTAGCTTGTCCTAAATTCCACCAAACGAGACCATGATTGTAAAGGCTTCAGTCCTCTGAGAAAAAAGAAAAAGAGTTTTTCCCCATAGCGTCTAGCGACGCAGTACGGGTAAAGTATTGAAAGGGAGCAGCTAACTTGAATAAGTAAGAATCGGAGCACGTAAAGCACTCCATGATAGTGGGTTCGATTCCCAGGGATAGCAAAAACTGATATAAAAAACGTGAAGGCCTACCTTGAATGCAGTGTAAGTAGCTTTGGATAAATATTACGAATCTATTACATTATAATAAATTTTCGCTTTTATCCAAAGCGAATTACAGTGCATTCAGGCTAACATTTTTATTTTTTTTTATCCAACAAACACGTGCGATATGTTGGTAAAGCAAATAGATGTGAAAAGTATAGCACCACATGTTTACAGTGACTCAACTGGATAGTAAAGTAGGAAAATAACCGCGTTCCACTGCAAACTTCGAAAGCGATTCGCGTGCGCTCACTAAAGTTGCACAGCAATGCATATATGAAACACCGTCGGAGCAGATCCGCATGTATGTTTTCTTTTATTGGGCTATTAACGCCTGTAACAAACATATTCTTTCACCACTCTGAATGGTAGTCTATTATACGACGGCGTTTTAATGCCACATTAAAAAAATAAAAAAATCTAAGATAATGAGATTAAAGTCTTAATATTTTGAGAATAATGTCGAAATGTTTCGAGAATAAAGTCGAAATGTTTCGAGAATAAAGTCGAAATACCACTAGAATAAAGTCGAAATATTACGAGAATAAAGTAGAAATGAAGCGTAAATAAAGATTAAAGTTAAAATATTTTGAGAGTATATTCTGGCCTTTTGCACATACAAGTGACCCGGATTGGGGGCATCGAGAGATATTCGAGTATATTCTGGCCTTTTGCACATACAATTTATAGCGAAATAATACAAACAATATATTACAATAAGGATTTTTTTTTTCACGCTCTTTAATAAAGTCGAAATATTACGAGAATAAAGTTGAAATTTTTCGAGAATAAAGTCATAATACTACGAAAATAAAGTCTAAATATTACAAGAAAAAAGTTGAAATGTTTCGAGAATAAAGTCGTAGCCTAATATTACGATGAAAGTCGAAATATTACGAGAATAAAGTCGAAGTTTTTCGAGAATAAAGTCATAATACTACGAGAATAAAGTCTAAATAGTACAAGAAAAAGTTGAAATGTTTCGAGAATAAAGTCGTAGCCTAATGTTACGAGAATAAAGTCGAAATATTACGAGAATAAAGTCGAAATGTTTCGAGAATAAAGTCGTAATACTTCGAGAAATAAAGTCGAAATATTTCGTGAATAAAGTTGAATTGTTTCGAGAATAAAGTCGTAATACTACGAGAATAAAGTCGAAATGTTTCGAGAATAAAGTCAAAATATTACGAGAATAAAGTCGAAATATTTCGTGAATAAAGTCGAAATGTTTCGATAATTTAATGTCCCTGATTGAGAGCACAAGGAGAAGTTGCAGGTATGATAATTGCAGGTAATTCGTGAAAATTCCACCACCTACTCCGCAAAAACGTCTGTGGCGCCCAAACTTTCATTCCTCACATGTAGCCTATTTATTTAATAAAACGTTCTGAAAGTTGAAGTGGGCTCCAACTCGTTAACATAGGCTAAGTCATATTGTTTTATTTTCTGAAGTAGCCTGTAGGCTATAACATGTAAGTGACTAGGCCTAGTCACAAGCTGTATTCATGGTATAATGCAGTGGGCTAAATGATTGGACGTAATATTTATCGTCTTCCATTCATTATTTGTAGCACGCCAGCCACCCAGTAATCACAATAATTTTGTGCCTTGTTGCTTTTAATATAACAAAGCTCAGCTTTCTAATTCTGTCAATTTTATCAAGAAATACAGATTATACATGTGTTTTCCCTCTTTATTTCAATATCTTAATTTATAATGAAAATAATGTCTCGTTATTGTAATTAGAAAGACACATGTCGCTTATAACTGAAGCAATCTGTCACGGCACATTAAAGAGCTTGAAAAACACACATTATTGTAATATATTGTTTGTATTTCGCTTGAAAACTGACAGATTTTAAACAATTAGATTTTTGAATATCTCCCTCTGCTCCCAATCTGGGACATTTGCATGTGCAAAAGGCCAGAATATACTCTCAAAATATTTTAACTTTAATCTTTATTTACGAAACATTTCTACTTTATTCTCGTAATATTTCGACTTTATTCTCGTAATATTTCGACTTTATTCTAGTAGTATTTCGACTTTATTCTCGTAATTTCGATTTTATTCTCGAAATACGACTTTAATCTCGTAATCTCAGAATTTTTTTTTTTTTATCGTGGCACTAAACAACTAAACGCCGTTGTAATTATGATTACCTGCATCGAAACAAAAATCTACGCTATTGTGATGATCATAGCACAGGCTGAATTTACAATAACAAATAATACTATAAAATCTTTAAGTTTTTTATTGAGATAATATTGTCGATTAATACAAAAAGTACTTACAATTGGTTATCCACTTGTCAAGTGAAAGAAAACCTCTGCACTTCAAAGTAACTCCAGTCTTCTTTTAACGGAATCTAACCACGCCTGACATATTTATACCCTGAGGGACTCAGCAGGCTAAACCATGTGGGCAACTACTATTAAAAATGCACTGCGAGAGCGTTTAGCCTGTTAGTCTTACAAGAACATTTGCTTACATTTTCCTTGTCGCCAGATTAACTGAAGCCTCTATATTAACTGCATTTGTGCATAAACGTAACAACACATTTTGAATGGTTTGGTCCTATAACGCGAAAGTGAAACTATGATTTACATCTAAAACGAAACTGATGGAGAACATGGCATTTCTGGGAAATACATACCTGGTTATCCCAGATAAAGCATTTTTTTAGATTCGAATATTTAAAAAATAAATAAATTGTTTAGGTTTTTTTGTATGGGTAAGGGGAAGATCGGTGGTCTTGCACATTATGTTACTTTCGACCCCGTCAGTAACAATTGTAAAAACACAAATGGGGGGGGGGGGATTCGAATATTTATATTTTAATTTTAAATTTCAGTTTTAACGTAGCGCATTACGTTCATATTCTATGCGGATCTGCCTACCTGTACATAGTTTGCATCATCAGAAAGTTTTCTAGCTATTAAATTTGGTATGTCAGAATCACTGTCTTAGTACATTAGTACTTAGTACAATCCTGATTAAAAAAAAAAAAATGGCGGCTATCTTTTTGCTTCCAGATGTGCATTTCTACAGGTGTGTGGCGTCACATGAAAATTACGAATTCCATTATTATGCCGAGCTCAAGCTGTTTTCCGAAAACACATGGTGAGAAGGAACTGAATGGTAATTTCCTGTTTAAATCCATTATGAGACATTGCTAAGTTATTGTGGGAGCATTGTGGGCTGTGCTTGTATTTTATCTCAAGAGACATGCTGTGATTGCCATCATTAAAAGACGGATTCCTTTATGAGCTGAATCTGTGATCATTCAGTCTGTTCTCAAAACTTCCTAGTGTTCCATTGGTCAAACAGGTTTACACAGTAGGGCCGGGTAAAAAAGGTTATGCTTTGCATATGGTAGCTTTCACACTTTCAGTTATCAGTCTGGCTTGGAACACCATGGAAGAACAAATGGATCTGCCTGTCTTTGCATTTAAAAACTGGAAATTTTGTTACAAATACTGAGAACTTCTCGACATCTCATTTCCTGATGGCTCTTTGTAAGATTTTTATCTTCAGGCTTCTTCTATTGACAGGTATGCGTCTGGCAGTTAGCACGGTGTCTGACAGCTTTAAAGAATGCAGTCAGTTCTTCTACATGCATACAGCACCCACAGGCATCCGAGGGGGCAATCTGAAGAGGATATGCCAACGATACGGAGACAAACTACGTTACGCCACACTCTATGACAGCAGTCGCCGTTTGGCGCTTTATTCGGCTTACACCTTTAAAAAGTCAGATGGACAGAAGAGGATGGACACACCCTGGATGTATGAACCACAGGTAGCAGATTACCTTAGTTTGTCTCTGGATATTTAAAAATAACAAATATCTAAATGAATAAAATTATAATTTGTGGATTTTATGCCATTTTAAATATTCTACATCATTTGAACAAAATAGGTCTTTATTTTGACAACAGAGAATTCATCACATAACACTAAATGGTACTGTCCATATACTGTTGCTGTTCTGTCAAATATGAGTTTCTATATGGTTTCTTATTTCTTGCCCCCCCCCAGCTGGTTTCTGCTGATGAAAGCGGAAACATGAGAGAGTTGCCCTCTAGTGGTGAAACCGACCAGCTGCTTCAGGAAAGCCAGGCTGTGCTCACAGACTATGTTGATGCTGTGGACTACGAGCGTGGTCCACTTAACCCTGACCAGCACCAGGCAGACAACCAAGACAAAGCAGCTACCTATACTCTCACAAATGTAGTACCTCAGATCACAGACTTATTGGAGGGTCCATGGGCCATTTATATCGATACTGTACGCCGCCGCCTGAATAACTTCTGCCGTGGTGCTGCCTATGTGGTGACTGGGGTGACTGTATCAGGGGTGACCATCCGAAGAGGAAGAGAGGACCGCATGGCCATCCCAAAGCACTTGTGGTCCGCTTACTGCTGTCCACGGTTTGATCGAAACTCACCCTATGATGTGCGATACATGTTTCCCACTTATGCAGCATATGCTTTGAATGAGATAGTGGGCCACAGTGTTACAGAAGTTCCTTTGAAAGCTTTAGAGACCTTTCTGAAAAGTCAGACTGACATGGACAAAAGCATGAGCATCTTTTTTAAAGACTGTCTCACAGAAAATACACATGCCAATAGGAAGTGAACATTTTCATAAGGTTTTGATAATGTTGATGTATTTTAGTGTTAAGAAGAATTTGTGAACGTTAAATTTAAGCTTCTGTGCAATGATAATGAATGTAAAAACCATTCAAGAGCATAATGTAAATAAACTAATAAAAAATAAATAAAAATAAGTGACATAAGTCCAGAGAATGTGGCTTGCAGTAGCCTGTGCTTTAATATTAATTTATTTCAATTTGAATGCTGTCAGCCAAGACTACACTGCCTGTGAAGAGAGTAAAGTCACCTATCAGACTTCGTCCTAGTCTTTGTAGATGATTTCCATATTATCATGCCATACTACAGAGCAAGTTGTGTGTCCATGACTTTACACGGCTTGTATTACTGCATTTAAATATCACTTTTTTGTTATAGTGAGTATATGAATGTGAATTTTAAGATGTTTTAACTGCTGAAATTGTGAACACAGCTCAGTGGTGACTAATCATATAGTTACAGTATGCTCTACTGTTGGAAGATATTGAGTTGTTGTCATTTTTACTGAACTGAGCACAATAGGTACAACACAGAAAGATAAGTCAGTTAACAGTCCATATAACTAACCATTTATTCTTCTCATATTTGCGAAGAAAACATTTCATAAGTTTGTATGCCCATATAATCTTAGCATTAGTGGTAAGCAGATTTGGCTTGATGTCTGCAATGGAGGGCTCAGAGAGACCATTCTACTCGACCTCCAATAGCCCCCTATAGACAGAAAGATAAATAAATTAATATGCATAAAAGGAGGAGAGGGGAGGAGGAGGGATGCAGAAAAAACTAACAACAGAAGTGGTAAGAGGCTGATTTTTATACTTGGATATTAATTTAGAACATTAGATGTTTGTACTCCTCCTGAAATGGCATTAATAACTTCACTTGTCTAAAAGTAACATTTAGTTAAATTTAAAATTTCTGTTCTTTTCTATCACCTCCTATTCAGGCTCAGGTTGCTGGCTGACCGGAAAACTATATTCACCTTTAAGGATCCATTGAACATTAAGCCATCAGTGAGCAAATTTACCTTGATGATTTGCATGTGGATGAAGATACTGGCACACTAAAGTTCATTTTATCAGTTAGATCAGACTATCCGAACATGGTTTTGCATGTACTTTGTACTCCACATTAGAATTTTCAATGGTTCTCATTTTATTCTCCACCTACCAGTGAAGAGTCAGTCAATTTTAAATGAGATACACACAGTCAGTTGGAGAGAGTGAATAAACCAGCCACATTTTTCCTGAAATTTTTCCTTGTGATACTTTCAGTCCAAAGAACATTTTACAAAGAAGACAACAATTTAAAGTCTTTAGGACAACATGAAGCTCACGGTCTATTGCTGGTCCTGGTTTGGAACCTTGCTGATCTCACTGATGTGTTTGATATTTAGATCACAAGCCGGAGTGGTGGACGATTTCTCCCAAGTAGATCGCTGTAAGGATTTCCTTTATATGGGCACTCCACCACGAGGTTACCTCAGTACTTCCCTAAAGAAGATCTGCCAGCGCTATTTGGACAAGGCTCGCTTTGTTACCCTCTACGACCCCCAAAAACACATCCCCATATATTCAGCATACACCTTCAAGAAATCAGATGGGGAGAAACGTGTAGACATTCCCTGGATGTTTGAACCACAGGTGAGTGTGTGTTAAGAATAACATGTTTAGTATATACTGTATGTACTCAATCATTCAAAAGTTTGAGGTCAGTTTTTTAGAAAAAAATGATTGCTTTTATTTAACAAGGATGCAATAAATTAATACAGAATTCGCAATGCAAAAATGCAGTAAAAACTTGTATCACATATCACGTTTTCCACAATAATATAAAGCAGCACAATTGTTTTCAACTTTGATAATAATAACAATGTTTCTTGAGCATCAGAATGTAGCATATTAGAATGATTTCTAAAGGATCATGTTATACTGAAGACTGGGTTTTCCATCACAGGAATAAATGATATTTTCTCTCATATTAAAATCAACTTTTACAAAAAAAAATAGATAGATAGATCGATAGATATACATCTTCTTTCCATTCTTTCAAAAACTCTAAATAAATAGTCTGTTTCAGTACTAAAATGATACAGTTGAATGTTTCTCTCTAATCTCAACCCATCTTAATCTCATTTTCATCACCTGCATTTCTCATTTTGCACAGCTGGCAACTGAGAAAGGAAGCAATAACATGGAACCCTTTCCTCAATCTTCCTTAATGCACAAAAACTTTGAAGACACGCAGGCTGTGTTAGAAGACTACGTTGATGTGGTGCAATATGAACGTGGCCAAATGAACCCCGATGAGCATCAGGCAGACCCGCTGGACAAAGCTGCCACCTACACACTGACCAATGTAGTTCCCCTGATAAGGGAGTTCAATTTTGGTCCCTGGAGCACACAGGTAGAGGTTACTCGCAAACGGCTCAACAATTATTGTCACGGAAAGGCTTATGTGATCACTGGGGTGACAACATCAGGTAATACGATTCGACGTGATAACCTAGATCGTGTCGCCATCCCAGAGTTCATGTGGACAGCCTATTGCTGCACAGATTATGATCACAATGCTCCCTACTCAGAGCGGTATAAGTTTCCAGCGTTCGGCGCCTACGGTCTTAATGATCACGTGAACAACCAGATGGTGGAGGTTCCTATCAAAAATCTGGAGAAGTTTCTCAAGGGCAAAATGGAGGTGGACAAGAACTTCCAGATCTTTTACAGTGACTGTGTGTCAGATGCGTAAAGATTAGAATTGTATAATGAACCAATCCAAGGGGTTCATTATCATAAGAATTGCAGATACTACATTAAACTTAATACTAAATGATATGCATTGCATTTGTGTATAATGAATGGTAATGTTTTAATTCATCGAATTATAGGAAAAATTCTGTAATCCTTTACACACCCTCATGTCATTCCAAACCTGTATGTGTTTATTTCTTTTGCTGAACATACTAGAAGATATTTTGAAGAATGTGGGATATTGCTCCCCCTTAACCATAGTATTTTTTTTCCATACTATGTAAGTCATTGGACTGTTTGGTTACCCACATTCTTTAAAATAACTTTTTATGTGTTCAGCAGAAAAAAAGAAACTCATACAGGTTTGGAACAACATGATGGTGAGTAAATGTTGACAGAATTTTCAATTTTGCATGAGCTATCACTTTAAGGCACGTAAACCATTAAAACATACAAGCTGATATAAATTACTTTGGGACAAAGATACTTTTTAGAGATTGACTACATCTATGTGCTAAAAACTAAGCTTCATTTCTGATCTTTACCTTTATTAGTGCCTAGATGTTAGTATGTTGTATAGCATGCTGTACTTCCCATCTGTAAAGCTAAAGCACATTTAGGGTAAATTAATGAGATTAAATGTCTATAAATGTAAACAGGATGCTGTTAACACTTAAGTCTCATCTGTGAAATAAATATTAAAATAAAAAAGTCACACGTGGTTCATTTATCAGTTCGTTGTCATGGTTTGATATTCAAATACTACTTTGCTCTTGCTGAGACAGCTTTGAGGCACATGTTAATGCAAGAAAGAAACGAGCATGGATGTCAATGCCATTTTTATTTAGTTATTTTAATCATGTGACTGGGCGAAAAAGAAAAATTACTAATTTTGCATATAAGGCTAAAGAAACTGTGCATTTTATAGGATATTTAACCTAACAATAGTCCTTGTTCCACCAATATCTCTGGATTAAGACAATGCATATTGTAAAAATTCTCACATACTGATTACAGTATAAACAAGGGGAGAAAAACCAACACTGTCACTTCTTAGCAGTAAGAGGGAGACAGAGATTGTAGAAAGAGCACTGATCCAAAGAATGTCATTTCTTAGCAGTAAGCCAACTTGACTTTGCAATGACTTTTTATCCAAGGGACAGCCGAAATAATGAGGGTCCATAACAAGCAAATAACTCCCCTGTTTACCAGTGCACACACCTAAGATCCCCTTTGAGGAACTGTCTCGGTCTCCTCCCATCATGACAGGTGACCCACGGGTGAGGGAGACAGAGATTGTAGAAAGAGCACTGATCCAAAGCTCCTTGTCATACCGCACATGCACTATGCGGCAGGGAACATCATAGAGCTGGTCAAGAACAAGGCTTGCCTCAAATGTCCCGATCCACTCCCTGGATCCCAGGAATACACCAGGTTTGTCCCCTATTTCCACCAAAGTTTGTTGTAATTCAGAAAGACTAGGTGGGTGTCTGTGGCTCACACTGAGAGGTTGATTAAAACTCAACCATGAAGCCATGGTCTGAACAGTCCTGTATCCACAACCCCAACCTCTGTCCTCCTTGCCATCACAACCATAATGATAATAGAGGCAGTCTCCTGATATCACTGAGCATCTGTCACAATCTGGAGATGGCTGAAGTAGCCCGTCATGTGCGTTCTTTACTAATGTATCCTTCCATGTTTCGTTATTGGCTGTCATCGGAGTTTGTCCACAAACATGTCTACCCCAATCTATACACTCAGTTTTCTTATGTGCCCCTCTTTCCATGTCTGCACGTGTATATAAGCGCTGATAGCTACCGTTCAAGCACTAAAAACACTAATGAACGTTTCATATGGTTTCATCTCGACACAGACTTCCATCTATGAAACACTTCCCTCTGGTGTATGAGCTCTTTCTAAAACAGTTCCGCCTCAAATTCGTACTTTCCCCGATTCTTTTCTGTTTTACACACACTAAAGTGTGATCATAATTAAATAAACAATGAATAGCGTATATAAATACACCCCTGAGTATTGTAAAAAAAAAAAAATTAATAAGTAAGGTACAACGGGGCTAAAGGCGCCTTTGATATTATTTTCTTCTAAACCACTAGATGGCACATAAACGTGGCATAACACTTTCCAAAACATCTGCTTTTCAAGATATTTGGGAAATAAAAAGACGATTTTTAAACAAAATAAACAATTTGAATGATTTATTTTCACACAAAATCTGTTGCTCCATTAATGTTCAATACAAAGTAGGCTATATTTTTTTTTCCTGCAATTACAGACCTACATTTTAGGCGCAGTGAATAGCACATTTTTTCTTAAAGGGGTCCTATTATGCTTTTTCACTTTTTTAACTTTAGTCAGTGTGTAGTGTGTATGTTCGGCCATAAAAAAGATCTACAAACTTACAAATTTCGAGGTCCACTCCAAAGGGAGATATTTTGTTTTTAAACAATCTCTTTTCAAGAACTACAACTAAGGGCTCGTTTGGACTACAGTGTTTGTTTTCCGGGTTTTGTGACATCAAAAAGCGGTCCATTGGAATATCATTAAAACAATTCCCACTAAAGGCGGGCGTACACGGTGTAGCCTCAAGTTTTCGCAAGTTATTACACATGCACTTGAATAATTATGTATGTAAATATGTATGTTACAGTTTTTATAATAAATTGCTGACAGTACAACTTCGGACAGTGATGTAATCTGCAGAATTTACACTTCAGTTATGAGACTACAGTTTTTCCCATACACTGAGTGCGGGTGTTTTTATATCACTGAAAGAAACCGACTGTCTTCAGAAAAGTGGATGTCATTTTCATGTAATCTTGCATGTAGTGTCTGATAAAGCAGTTTTTTTTATCTTAGCGGAGTGCTACCAAAAAGTTTAAAAAAGTTTGAAAAGTTTAAGAAAGTTTGATGATTTTCAGTCTGAAATAGTAAGAAGTTTAAATTAGTTTTAAAAGCATAAAGTTTGAATGTTTGAAGGCAATACAGTCTGTCAGAGATAGATAGATAGATAGATAGATAGATAGATAGATAGATAGATAGATAGATAGATAGATAGATAGATAGATAGATAGATAGATAGATAGATAGATAGATAGATAGAAATGCAGTTACTAGAATACCTGTGTGGTTGCTAGGGTATTTGGGGTGGTTGCTAGGGTACCTGGGATGGTTTCTAGGGTGTTGCTATGCTGCTGGTGTGTTTGGTGTGGTTGTTTGTGTGGTTTTGATGTTTTGTTGGTTGTTTATTTTGGGTTGTTGATAGTGGTGTTGGTGTTTGGTTGGTTGTTGTTAATTAGAATTTAATTAGTTTATTGCTAATTAAATAGCAATACAAATAATACATTTGCACTTATCTGTACATAGTAAATGCATGTGTTTAGGCGGTTGTTGACATCCTATCTAAAACGTGATTTAGCCAAAAACAACAACAATAACGTTACCACTCTAATATGTCTTGCAATATCCGTGCGTGCAAAGGTTCTTTCGTTTTTCAGAAGGCGGGCCTTTATCAAACCCGGAACTAATCGACCCGTTTGTGCCAGGATGGGCAAGTAAGGTATTGTAAAAATGTAAATTATGTAAAAAATAATGCCTTTTTCGAACCACCAAGCATGCGAGCATGTCCTAGCACACCCTCAAAACAAATTCAAGTCTTAAGGTGTGCCTTTAGCCCCTTTGTACCCTACCTGAGATTTAAAATTAAACGTTTTGAACAGTTGGTGAGAGTGGATAAAGAGTGAAACGTGACCAGAAACACTAAAATTAGATGTAAGAAACTAGAGTTAACAAAACAGGATTTTATTTTATGTTTAAAGGAGTACTTTATTGTTATTTTCTCCTAATTCACGATAAAGGCTTAATATGTAGCAGTCGCTTTGTGTTGTGGCAGGACTGTTTGTAGTTGTACTTCGCCGAACCGAAACAAGTGGAAATGCATGTGGAATCATTCCTCACTTGGAACAGTTTGGCCCAATGGCGGGAAAGCCTGTGTGTTCCAAATGTGAATCTGAACAACCAGTAAGTAATTAAACTGATATTTTCACTAACACGCAACTTAAATTCAAGATGGACATCACTCAAAGTAATAATATATTGCAATTCAGTAGCCTAAGTGAGTGAAATGTAGAAACAGTATAAGCGTTGAGTTCCTTCTAAGTAATACTGACAGGCTGATTCAAACATGTAATGCCATAAAACCTTTTGAACATTGCATCAAAATAACTGGTAAGGTCTATTGATTTGTTCATTTATTCGTTTTTTCGTGATTCGAATTTCACTTTTCGCGCTGTGTGGTTGTTTTTTGCAGCTCATTGAAAGACGCTGTGCATTGTTACGCAACTTTATTTATTCTGATGCATTTGGGTTAGTGTGGATTTCCAATGTACATTAGGCCTATACGTGCATGTCATTTGTTAGTTTTCACGTTTAATTATTTGATGCACTGACTTGCATTTATTAGGCAGTTGTTGCTAAATAATTGAAATCGTTTTACATCCCCTAATTATGCTCATATGCTCAGTTCATCAGTAGAGGGAGCCAGTCATTTGTTAATGAAAATATCATTAGATCCATTGGACTGCTGGCTTTGGCTAGTATTATGAATAAGGTAAGCTACGTTCTGTTACATAGCATATGTTTATTAATTACTTAGAAATTTTGGTTGTGCAGTAAATGCCAACTTAGAAATGAACATTCTGTGCATTGAATATGTTGTATTGTTATGCATCATGTTACAGTTGCTAATTGATTGTCCAAAGATCATGCTTGAATAATGAATAATTGAATAACTTGAATAATGCTTTAGGAAGTAACGTATTTTACATTTTATTTGTTCCCCTTGTTTTGTGTTTTATTATTATCTTAAAAACATTTTGATTGGAGCTTACATTATTTTTGTTTCTCAGGCCATGCCCACAGTACACAGGAGTTTTTCCTTTTTCCGTTTTTAAAAAAATCTCTGTCCACATGAAAACGCAAAAGCATGCTATGAAGCACTGTCAAGAGCATGCCAAGCCAACAGTTGGCGATATAATCTCAACCGTAAAGCCATGTTGGCCAGTTAGAAGACTGAAAAAGTTTCCAGTGGGCAGAGATAACAGCACATGCTTCCTGGCATGAGTATTCAAAAATGTTCAAAAAAACCTCATAGAAAAACCTGCAGTTTTGAAAATACCCGCGTTCATGTGGACAACCTCAGTTGTTTCCTTATGGACAGAAACACTAATCGTCCTCTGTCCATTCCCCAAGACAAACAAAGACCTATTCAACCAGAGAAGCAACACTGGCAGAAGTAGTATCACACATCACTCTGCTAATAAAGTTTCCAAAGCAGGAACAATCCCCAAAATATCTCTGGATAGACTGGATGCCATTGTCATTGGAAAGAAAAACAACCTGTATGAGTCTAAACAAATGGTTTGGTAAACACAGCAGTTTTTGACCTATTATGTATCTTCATGCGTTTTTCTGCATGAGGAACTTTATGCATGATATGGCTCTTTGTTCTTTAAATCATTAAAATAGATGTCCTGTTTTACATAAATGGCATTACCATATACAGTAGGCCTATTGTGAAATGGTAGACATTTGAAGCTGTACAATTCAGCAACCAAATATTTATTTTTGAAATAAAATTCAGTAATTAAGGTTACAATATTTCCCTAAAATTAATTTTATAGTTTATTAACTGTTGGCTTTAGTGGATGCATATAAGATCCATTAAACTGAAAGGGATTTAAACCATTACTAAAGCAAGGTCAAGACACAGCAGGTAGATAAAAGAAACACAGAAAAACATGCATAAAAACAGATCACAAGGTCAAAGAATAGACTACGATAAACAATGTATGATAAGGGATACGTGAATGCTGGCCTGAAATTGAATGTTTTGACTTGAGATAGAATAAAGATGAACACTTAAGATCAGACACAAATCTGGAGATGGAAGAAATTCCAAAACTAGACTAAATATCAGGCCCCCGATGCAAAATACAGTGGTTAGAATGGAAAGAATAAAACCCTAAAGAGGTCACACTGTTTGTGGGCATGTAGTTATGATTCAAGCTGGACACAAGACTGTACGGATAACTGTAGGTGAGTGGAGGCTTGGCAGTGTCAGACTGAATTGCACAGTTATTGCATCCAACTTTTCAGACATTTTACTGCAAATGTGTACATTTTTATTGCTTAAACATTGCATGCAAATAGCATACAGGAATTACTAACTTAAATGTTGCCACTTTTTAAAAATGTTTGTTGCCAAAACCTGACTAAGCTCACAGGTTTAACATTTTTGTTGATGTGTATTGTGAACGTTTATGTAATATTATGTAAGACACTTGTGACTGCATTATTGGCTTCTCTGTTAGCTTCAGCAGTTGTTTAATTACTGCTGTCTTCATGAAATGACCTCAGGATTTCTTTTTGTCCACTGGCAAGCTGTCGGTCATTCTCTAAATGGTTTAACTGTGAATTTGGCATTCTTAAACAGCAGATGATTAGCATACATCTGCTGTTTAAGACTGGTCAGCAGCCAGAACAAGGAGTATTGCACAAATTGCAAATAATATGCATCGGGGTAAGAATTAAGCTGGTCAGTGATGATTGTTTGATATCATGTGAAATGACACAGAAATTTATTGAAGCCATATTTTATTTCAATGAAGAAAAAAAATCTGATTTAATTCTAAAATAATGTTATTCGCTTTAGTTGAAGAGCTAAAGATAATAAAAACTTCTATTTCTATTTCTATTGTTTCTGCTTGAGAGAGCAAAGGCCAAAGCTAGAAATATCCTTATATGCTTACAACCAGAAAAAGCTGGCAGTCTATCAATGTAAAGTGCAGATTTTATCAGTAAACGAAGCTCTTTCCAGTCTATTAAAATCCCAACACCTCCTAAAGAGCAGGATGATATTTATAGCTGAAGATGAAGGGGTGGGTAGCAGGGTTCAGGGCGAGAGGAAAGGGTCTTCCTGAAACAATCAGTCAGGGTGTTTAAAACAGTAGAGCCACCAGCAGGCTGTGTTTGGGAGACCACTGCCTGTAGACCCTTATGTTGAAACAGAGTTGGAGCTTCACTTTGTAATGCATCCCTATGTAAATTAAAACCAACTGAATTTAAGTGTCACATGATCCTTCACAAATCATTCTAATATGTTGATTTGGTGCTTAATTATCAATTATTATGTGTGTTTAGTTATTAACAGTCGTTATTATTATTATTATTATTATTATTATTGGTGTTGAAAACAGTTTTTTAAGAAAAATTTGAAAAGATTATTTGATGAATAGGAAGTTAAAAAGAAAAGCATTTATTTGAAATAGAAATCATATGTAAAATTATAAATTTAATGCATCCTTGCTAAATATAAAACTATTAATTTATTTTCTTTACCCTAATCTGTGGTGAAAGTGAATGGTTGTATATCACGGTGTTCATAAAATATTAAGCAGTAAAAGCTGTTTTTAACATTAATAATTAAAAAAAATAAAAATTGTATTGCGCAAAAAATTAGCATGTTAGTATGATTTCTGAAGGACGTAATGGCTGCTGAAAATTCACAGGAATTCATTATATTTTAAAATGTATTATAATGGAAAACAGTTCTTTTAAATTGTAAGAATATTCCACAATATTAACATTATTAATATGAATAATATTATAATATTGAATAATAATAGTTTTATCTGTATTGTTATTATTGTTTACGGCATTTATTTGACCAAAAATAAATTAAAATACTGAAATATGATTCAAATTTAAAAGAACTGTTTTCTATTTTAATATATTTTAAAATGTGATTTATACCTAGGATGGCAAAGCTGAATTTTCAGCAGATTTTACTTCAGTCCTTAGTGTCACCTGACCCCCTCAGAAATTATTTTAATATGCTTTGTTGCCAAAAAATATCTTACTATTGTTGTAAAAAGATAAAAAATTTACTGACCAAAACTATTGAACAGTATGTGTGTGTGTGTGTGTGTGTGTGTGTGTTCCATGAAAGGACTATAAAGAGAATCACTAAAAGGGCAAACAATCTGAAAGAAAGCTTTACTCGTTGAACTCAAGATAATTAATTCAGGATGCCTCTTATTCAGAAACAATAACTTCCGACAGGCCACTTAGTGGCTCCGACCTCCCCGTCCCCTATTCTTTTATGTAAGTTTCCTGTCTTGTGGCGCGCCACTGGACCTCAAACAAGGAGCCTGATTTGACTCTCTTTCCATTCAGGAATCAAGGGAGTCATTCTCTATTTACTATGCAGGTCTCCCTCTTATTCTCACCCACTGTCTTTCCTCATCTCTGCATCGCCAGCTTCTGGTTGTCTTTGTTTACTAGTAAAAAGGGGAGGGTGTCCTTGGGTCTTCCTCCCACACATAACCCCCCTTCACTTTTTTTAATCATCCCAATTTCAATGACAGGGTCCAAGCCTCGGAGTCACTATGCCGAGACTCCCCCGCCCTCGCCCCCTCCCCAACCATTACACATGTTCCACAGCACGTACCTTGTCTCTCTTTGCTCTCAGTTTGGCTCAGGCAGAGCAAACAGTAGTTTGATCAAACAAGGCGACAAATGATTTAGAAAGATTTAGAGCCATGACAACAAACATGGTGTCTGTAGGCAATACAGAACTTGTCTACGTGTGTGCAAACACCTTATTACCTTATCATATACATTGTACAACTGTTCCCCAAACAACCTCTATTCTGTCATCCTTTAACAAACAGACCTGCCTGAAAGAGCACGTGAAATACATGTGCTGCACTTAAAAAAAAAAATGTTTTATTCTTCTGTTGATGCACTGAAAGGAAACTTATTTAATACTGGCTACTGAAACAGATATATAATTCAGCTTAGTCATTTTTTGCTGTATGTATTCTGGCCAAAAAAGAAAAAAAAAATAGCCACACATGTAACCTTTGTGCCTTAGACCAAATCCATCGGGATTCTGTCTTGTGAATGCCCTCTAGTGATGTATAGATAAACTTTATTGATCCCTGAGGGTAAATTCAGTAGCTTTGAACTCTGTACACTCTTTGTCTTCTCAGTGACCCAGTCTGTTTTCCTGGATAGACTCACTTTACCTTCCTGAATTACACTATTCTGCGCCAATTACATTTAAACACATTTGAAGTGTAATATTCCAGATGCTATTTGTGATCCTGGACCACAAATGCAGCCATCATATCATTTATGCATCTCATGAAAGCTAAATAAATAAGATTTCCATTGATGTATGGTTTGCTAGGATAGGATAACATTTGGCTGAGAAACAACTATCTGAAAATCTGGAATCTGAGGGTGCAAAAAAAATCTAAAAATTGAGAAAATTGCCTTTAAAGTTGTCCAAATGAAGTTTGTAGCAATGCATGTTACTAATCAAAAATTAAGTTTTGATATATTTATGGTAGGAAATTTACTAAATATCTTCATGGAACATGATCTTTACTTAATATCCTAATGATTTTTGGCATTAAAGAAAAAATTATCATTTTAACCCATACAATGTATTGTTGGCTATTGCTTCAAATATACCTGTGGTTTTGTGGTCCAGGGTCACATTTGTCCATTTACCAGACAATGTAAAGTAGTACTGATATTTTTTCTCCTTAATTTTAGATTACACTTGTAAGAGCCAACATCTGAAACAACTTCCAGAGATTCAAAATTTGATCCACAAATAAAGTTAACACTTGAACAGAAGGGTTCCTAAAAAGGGATGCCAAATAACCATTTTGGGTTTCCCAAAGAACATTTCAGTAAACTTTTCTAAAACAGACTTTTTTCTTCTTCTTCTTAGTGTGGAGAGCATTTTAATAATCTAAAGAGCCTTTTTCCCGCTATACAGAACCTTTTTGTGGAATGGAAATGTTCCATGAATGTTAAAGGTTCTTCATGAAACCAAAGATGCTGTTAAAGGACTTTTATGTAGTAATCATGAAGAGTAATGAAAGTAAACAGATTATGCTGTTCACAGTGGCTCATGAAGTTTAAGTTCCCTTGGTAATTAATTAATATAGGCTAAATAATAAATAACATTCTAAACAAAATCTGTAAAAAAAAAAAAAAAAAAAAAAAAAATTGACAAGGAAAAGGAATTTCTCTGTATTTATTTTTTAAAGTTTTCAGTATTTTGCATTTTACATTGCATTGCACTGTGGTTTAGAGTTAACACAAATGAAAGGTTAATGTGTTAATGTGATGAAGGGATGCTGGAATATGTGTACATCTTTATTGTGATCAACTTTAATTTATAACTTAGCCTTCAACTTAATTTTATGGTTGCAAAATAACCTCTAAATCTTTTGGTTTTACCTGAAAGTTATCTATTTATACTTGCCCTTTCAACATCTCTGAGGATAGTCCCCCTGGAGCATCTTTGGTGGTTGCAAAACCGAAGTCATTCGTTCGACTCCTTGTTGGCTTGAGATCTCCAAGATGCCATAGGTTACCACTGGCATACAACCTGTCTAATCGAATTGTAGACACATATATTTAAACAGGACCTAATTCTTATAAATGTATAGGTCTGCTGAATGAATATGAAGAACTGCTTATCAGACCCTAAACTCGAGCAAACATGAGTATTGTTTAATTTCTTTGTGTCACCTCCCTTGTTTGGAAGTATACAGTGGAAAATGCAGCTAAAACATCATTGTAAATTGCCTTGAGAGGAAGCCGTGGAACCCTCTTTGCTGCGCTATTTACTTTGAGAAAACAGATATTATGTGAGTAACAATGAAAGACTAATCCCTTCCAAAACAGGAAGTTGATCTGATAGCTATCACGAGACTGTTATATTTGATTTTTATTTTCAAAGTCATGGATTGAAAATAAATAAATAAGCATTACGGAACCGATGAGTGCTGACAATACCTTAAAAAGCTTCGGTTGCAATTAATGGGCAATAGACGGAGCTATGGACGGAACGGAGAGGATCCTGTGAGGACTAGATAGCTACTGAGATGCAGATAACCAGTGAGTAGCCTAAATCAAAAGGCCTCAGTCTTTTTTTTTTTTATCCCGCCTGAGGTTTAACGTTTTGTAGCCGTCTGATGGGAGACAAGTCCTTTCTCCACCTCTTTCTGAACATTAATGAGAGAGGTCCACCTTTTCTGCTTAGTCGCGGTGCGCTTTCGTGGAGTGAGGGGGAATTTACATTCATAGAAAGCTTGCCAATAGGGTGCTGCACAGCCGAGCGGATCGCAGTACGTGCCTCGTGGGAAGGGACGGTGTCATTGTATTTGATCGCGTGTGCGTCTGTCCCACAGAGTGCTTGGAAGCAGCGCGTAGGGCTGGATGCGTCTGTGCTCGAGGCTATCCATGTCTTTTGTGCCACCAGTTGAGCAGTCTTTGCGCGATATTTCTCATTTTTAATCATGTGTTTGAAAAATGCCAAGTTGTTTTGCGAATGTTTCACGGTTCAGGTAAGATATTTATACTTTTATCAAACTGATTCCTACTGTTTTAACATGCATTTAGCAACACAAGTGGAAAATTGCGTTTTTGTTGTTTTGTCGAGTAAAATTCATATCGAATGCAATGAATAGCAAGCAAAACGTTAAACGTTTATATAGCATACATTGATAGGAGAGGCAAAATACAAACAGTCACAAATCATATTATTATGACACTACAAAAGGCAACATGCTTTACGCGAAAGTGTAATTTGTGCAATTATAATATTGTGCATATATAATAAATTGATTTAAAACTGTGATTTCCATAGTGATCAGTCACATCACTTTTTTTAAAGGTATTATTGACCAAGGAAGTTAGGCAAATTATTTTGAGCTCTCGGTTTGCAGTCTATTTGTGTTGGACTTTCCCATGCATGACTTAGCATCTTTATTAAACATGAGTTTTACATTACTGTGAGAGCTGACTCAGTGTAAAAGTGCTGCATCATCAAAAGTTGACAATGGACTTACAAATTCTGTTCTGAAAATGAGAAAATGACTTTGCAGAAAAATCTCAAGTGCAGATCATGGGATGATCACACATGGCTTCTCCAATGATTTTACCTGTAAGAAAAAGAAATGCAATGAGAAACATTGTAGATCATGGTTTAATTGTATTTTCCTGATTGAGCTCTTCTTTGTTGTGTTACTTTCTATAATTTCTATTTCCAAAATACACTTTAAAAACTTGAAATATCTTTCTTTTATTGATGTAGTGGATATGTATTCAGGTAGTCAATGTATACATGCAGAAATTGATATTTTTAAGTTGCCATGTCCTTGGCTTTACCTAATGGTTGCAATTCAAGATTTCACTCTTTTTTTATGATTATTTCTATTATATTATTTATTATATGTTATAACCCAGTAAAATAATGTACCATTCTAAAATTCGGGGCTCTGTTAGTTTAAAAAAAAAAAAACTTTTACATTGTTCAGCACAATTTCAGTTTCACAAAAATTAAGTGCATGTTGTTCAAAACATCCTGAAATAAATGTATCACGATCTACAAAATAATATTAAGCAGAAAGAGCTGTTTTTAACTGTGATGATAATAATAAGAAATGCAGCAAATCAGCATATTAGACTGATTTCTGAAGGATCATGTGACACTGAAAACTGGAGTAATGGCTTCTGGAAATTCAGCTTTGTCATCACAGGAATAAATTACATTTCAAAGTATATTTTAAAAATAAACCAGTTCTTTTAAATGGTAATAATAATATAAACACAAAATTACTGTTTTTACTATAGTTTTGAGTAAATAAATGCAGTGTTGGTGAGAATTAGAGACTTCTTTTGAAAACATGAAAGTCTCACCGATCCCCAAACGTTTGAACAGTAACTAAAACAAATGTATATATGGGGGAAGGCAACAGCATCCATGCATGGTGGTCTCTAAGTGACCTTGAAGTGGCTGGGTCACTATGAGAGATGGAGGTGGGGGGCTGCCTAAAATAAATAGAGCTCTATGCTCATATGTTTAAGCGTGGGAGGCCACGCTTAATTAAATTACGTGCCTGCAAAATGCCAGAGTCTTGGTCAGACGAAATATAGGTCTAGTTCCTAGAAAAGCTGTTTGAGATGGTCTGATTACATGGTGGACGTGCGTTCTGTAGCATTCAGACAGTTCTTGGATTTTCGACAGGTCATGGTGTCAACAGAACTTCTGTTGCCTTTGTGACAAGACGCCATTCTCTGCCAAGATCAGCAGTAAAGTGATTTCTCAAGCTGAGGCCAAAAGAGGAATCACATCCGCTCATCTCAAAATCTAAAGAAAATTCTGATCATTGATGTTCTACACTAAATTTTGACCCAACCTGGAGTTCTTCATAACATGTGCTCAAAACCAGAGCATCTCCAGAGGGTACATCTGCATTGATAAGAGACCTATTGCGTCATAGCCCGCTAAAGCTGAAAGACTGCATTCAAAAATTTCCAATAAGACATAAATGCCAGAATATCACATGACTAACTACATAGAATGAATACTTATTCATGCAGTACTTATCTGCCCTAAATGTACACAAGTGTGGCTTAGGAAGCAATAGGAAGAAATTAGAATTACCATTTGTTGCCACTGCAAATATGTATTTTTATCGTTTCATTTTTGCTTTGACTCAGACCTTAGGTTTCACACAATCTGACACGCATGTGATCGAGGATTAGATGCTGCAGACCAGACATACACAAACACTCTTTCTGTGTAATCTGTCTCTTTATTTCAGATAGGCAGAGGATTCAGCATTGTGCTGGTGTGTCTTTTTCTTCATGAAGAGAATTTTCTGCTTTTTCAGGGCATAATGTTGGTGGCTGGTTTCTTGGTTATGATATTTGGTGGTTTTTAGTTCGTTTTTTTACAGTCATTGGTTTATTTATCTTAGACAGAGAATGCAATCAAATGGTTATTTACAGCATGCACATGATGGAAATCTTTCACTTTTACAAATTGAGGCATTTTAATCTTGTAATGTAGAGCAACAAGTAACAGAGTGGCACTTCATATTTTAACTGGAAATCATAGAATCTAAAGACCAGGTCACACCAAAGATGGTAACTGTAATTATAAATATTTAATAATGGCTCTAATTCTGTGAGAATAGGGAAGTTCGCACCGTAACTGTAATGATAACGACACAGAAGAAAAACATCATTGGAATCAATGAGCCAGTCATAATCCATCATGCAGCTTGAGCATTGAAAGCAACAGATATAATTGACATAACTGAAGCATGTCCATAAAATAAGCAGAACATTATCGTGCACTGGTGTGGATGTTAATATAGTTACTGGTATAGTTATCTTTGTAGTTATCATTTCTTGATGTGAACATGTCTAAAGACAAAGGGAAAATTGAGGACTGCATAAACAGGTGCTGGACTACAGATGGGATGGTTGAGTTAGAGTTTCCGTGTTCATCCATTGGCTAGAAAAGCTGTAGTTCAGGTTCCAGATGGGCAGAAGTATTTCATATTAATACAAAATCACTTCATATATTTCTTTACCTAAACGTAGCAGTGCTCCGCCTTGTGGCAAGTCTTGTTACCATGCGTTAATAGCACATTTGCTTTAGTCTCTTTAAGATAAAATCAAAGTCAGGTTTGTTGTTATTTTTAAGTATTAAGTGGTAATGTATTTAGTGAGTATATCCACCCGTAATTATTTGATAATGTCAAACTGAAATCAAATACAACCCCTGTTTTATTTAACATAAAGCATAATTAAACTGTAATTACAAATTGAATAAATGTAATATTTGTTCAATTATGATTCAAAGCAATTTATTGTTTTCAACATTTAAATATTTTATATTGAACCATTTTATGCATCATAAATAATTTTGTACAATATTGTTAATATTTGTTTCCCGTATTTAAGTGTCTTGAAGTCACTGCTGTGTCTGTATAACAGTGACTTTGGTAGGAAGGGGGTTTGGAGAGTGGGTTTTTGTTATATCTGATAGCCTGTGTCTGTGGGAAGAAACTGTTTTGGAATCTGATTGTCTTGGCTTGAGTGCTGCTAGTCTCTTGCTAGATAGTAGAAGTGTAAAAGTCTTCTTTTTTTTTTTTAAATCAGTTTTAAACTGACCTTCATTTGTTCTATGCGTGCCAGGACTCTTTGCCTTACTGCTGATGGTGCTGGAGTGGACCCGTCCAGGCCTGTCCTCCCCATTACGCCCCATCTGTGACCTGCGCGTCCTCGACCATTTCATTAAGGAGGCTTGGGATGCTGAGGCTGCTATGGTGAGAGACATGCACATGATGGCTGAAGCTGTGCTTTTATGAACACGTTTCATTGTAATTCCAAGCAGCTCACTTTCTTGCGTTTCATCTGTGCAATTCTTTAATTTTACACATGCATCGGACAAACATATTTGCAATGCCAAGTGTGCAATCTGTCCTCTTCCCGTGCGCCCTCTCTAGCTGTTTTTGAACACTTGTGAACAACTCCTTACCCACCGAAAGAATTCCCACTGAATATAACATGACTTTAAAATAACTTAAGCTGGATAATTTGTCTGTAGAGCTGTTTTATAGCTAAATTTTATAACTGATGAACTCTGCAACACTGTTATTGAAATTAATTGAATCTAAATTACTTGAAAATAATGACACTGTTGCCTTCTGTAGATCTGCTTATAGCTGAATTAAACTTGTTTCATATTTTGATTAACTTTGCACACGCTTTGTTGTATTTGTTTTATAATTTAAGGGGTTTGCAACATTAATACTGTTATTTTCTTGTGTAGTACTGTTACGCTGCTTTGAAACCATTTCTGTTGCGTAAAGTGCTGTATTAATAAAACTTGACTTGAATGTTTTTGCTGTTGCAGAGAGCCTGTAAGGATGCTTGCAGCATTGCAACAAACTTCACTGTTCCTCTGACAAGAGTTGATTTTGATGTCTGGGAAGCAATGAATGTGAGTTGTCCTGCATGTTACTGTTGTGAAGATTTTAATATAATATAGATGAATACCTTAACTTAATAAATAATGTGGTTATCCCATTCCTTTATGAATATATTCTGTATGTCACTTCAGATAGAGGAGCGAGCTCAGGAGGTCCAGTCAGGCTTACACGTGCTGAACGAGGCCATCAGCTCATTACAGGCATCTAATCAGACTGACGTGCTGCAGTCCCACGTAGATGCCAGTATTAGCAACATTGCGAGCATCAGACAAGTGCTGCGAAGTCTCAGCATACCGGTGAGTTACACAGGTCACTTGGAGAAAGAGAAGTGCTCACCAGGGCTGCAGTTATAGATTCAAAGCAGTTATATTGTGAAATGTTATTACAGTTGAAATAACTGTTTTCTATTTTAATATATTTTAAAAGGTCATTACTCCTGTCTTCAGTGTCACATGTTCCTTCAGAAATCATTCTAATATGCTAATTTGTAACATTTCTTATTATTGTCAATGTTAAAAACACATGTGCTTCTTTCTAGGTTCTTTGTAACTTTTTGTGTTCTTGCTGAGTAAACTTTTGAACCACTGTGTTTTAGAATTACATTTTTCATTAGCAGAACCAAATTTACACAAACATGCATGCATTTGGCAGACCCTTATATCCAAAGCAAGTGTACAGTGCATTTAAGCTGTACATTACATTCAACATACATAAATTAGATCAGCTTATTTGTTTTCTGAGAATCAAACCCTGTGACCGTCATGCTCTACCACTCAAGCTACAGGAACAGGAAAGCATAACATGGATGTTATGCTAATCAAGTGTAGTGTACTATAAACTTATGCCAACTTCAGGAAGAAAGCATGTTCGTCACTTTACAGTGATTGTGTATTGCTAGATAAAAACAAGCAGCGGCTATGGGACTACACTCTCAGCTGAAAAAATAAATAAATAGGGTCCAATATACTGTGTTAATATAAAGGGATTTTCTGTTTTGAGAAGTGTTTTCCCATATTCTGAAATTAAGCATTGTATTGTGTCATGTTAAAGAATGCTCAGGACATCCATGACAGATGAGTTTGTTTCTTTATCAGGACAGATTTGGAGAAATGTAGCATTACCTCATTTGCTCACCATTGGATCCTCTGCAGTGAATGGGTGCCGTCAGAATGAGAGTCCAAACAGCTGATACAATCCCACTCACTGCAGAGGATCTATTGGTGAGTAAGTGATGTAATGCTGAATTTCTCCAGTTCGGTCATTTTTGTGTGAAGTAAAAGAAAGGATTTCTCTGAAACTTATTGGAAAATATTCCAGTAGAAAATCACCAGTGGTTTTGCGGTTTTCTACCAATTTTTTTTTCTTCCAGTCAGTACACAAACATTATTCAGAATTTAAACGCATGAATATGAGTGTCTAAAATGTAACGCTGTTTGTGACACAGTATTAGTTGCACTGCATTATTACTCTTTAACCCGTTTCCCTCTGTCTCTCAGGAATATGTACCTCCTACCAGTGGTGGAGAAGACAAGGAGATGCAGATAGTATCCTCGATCTCAGAGCTGTTTCAGGTCCACATCAACTTCCTGCGGGGAAAAGTGCGTCTTCTGACTCGCAGTGCACCTATCTGCCATCAAGGTGTCAGCTGATAGACAATTTTGAGCAATTGGAGCTCCTCATATCAGGAGGGCAGGATAACGGGCGATTACAAAGGATATGTTGACGGGTTTTGAATGACTGGGAGTTGTAGCACTTTGAAAAATTTACTCACAAAGGGAAAAGAAGACATCCCCCAGAATGCCAAGCGCCCCCTTTGGCTGTCTTCTCTCTCCGTGTTGAGCCTTAGCAGACTCACCTGCGTCACCAAGCAAAATCAACCCGACGCAATCATGACACTTCAAGAAATCACTCCTCTTTCACCGTATGACTGTTGGCACTTGCCCAGCTCAACTGGGAAGTTTATCTGGGACTTTTTGTATTGCTTATAAAATTGTCATTATTTATATAGATGATATTTCTTAGAGCTGGAATCACTTGCTTTCGCAGGTTCTTTTCTGAAGCTATTCAAGTGAAGACCTCTCTTCCTCCATTTACTGTGGCCTCAAGCACCTCCAAACATTGAACTGTTGATAGAGAAGCCTATTTATCAATATCAAATATGCACTGTAGGTTTTATATTCATTGCAGTGTTACGTATGTGTGTGACTTTTGTGAATGCTGCAGGGAATGTTTCAAGCTTCGGGGAGGAAGGTTGTAATGCTGAATTCTTACGGGTCAGTTGGGGTGAACAGGAAGAGGGACTAGATTGCTGCTTGCGTCGGGGGAATTGGAAGCTTTCGTGAGAGCTGATGAGGCTCTGTGTTAGCTCATGTCTGAATTACGCGGTCTTGTGCAGATAACGTCGCTGCCAGGAAAATATTGATTAGTGTGTGTATGACGAACATCCTGGCCTGCTTCCACTTCACGCACGACGCTGCATATTTGCCTTCGGGAAATGATCGTAAGGTTGGCATTTTGTTTCTCTTTTTCTGTATAACTTGTTTGTTTTTCTTTTTTTTTTTTTAATCTGTCAATCAGTCTCTGTCTAGATGCAACAAAGTATGTTTGTAGATGTTTTTTCCTGCTGTTTTGCTGTTGTGTGGTTCTTTCATCACAAAGTCATTCGGTATTCAAATACAAATAATTATTTTTAGCTAAAAAATAGAACTGTAAAAACAAGGAGAGAGGAAGTTTTTCTTTTTGTCTTATGAAGCATCTCTGCTGAGAATGTCAATACACTGCTCACAATGCTGTAAATACATGTGATTCCAATGTGAATTCTCGAAGAATTTGAGGTGAAAACAAGTACTTTTTTAGCTATGGGAGAGAGAACTAGGCATACATTATGCCTAAGACATAACAGGATTATAAAATAAGTATTGCAAGTATTTTTGTCATGTTTCCACTGAAGGAATTTAGTCACACCACTAAATATTTTTGAAAACCCCTTTGTGTCATTCCTTTTCACCCTACTTGCCACCAAAATATCTGCTCTTTTAGTTTGGTCAAGAATGGCTGGACAAACATTTCAATCTGATCTATTACTGATCAGCCCTCAGACAAATCAGCTGCATCTTTCAGAAATATTTCAGCATAGCTGTTCACTCCAACCTTGCTAACATGCCATCTCCAGTTCCCACTCAGAAAGTAATACATATTATTGTTTTATGGCATCTGTGCCCCGTTTTATGGCCACACACTTGGTGAAAGCAGACCCTTGTCAAATCTGTCATTATAAGCCAATAGCATTTTACAGAGGGAAAATAGGTATTATTCTTAAGTTATAACTTATAATAATATTATTTACTACTATTAAATAATAGTAAAATAAATGACCCTTAAAATAGACTATAACTATGAACACAAAAAGAGGAAAAAAGCAAAGTCTTTATACTTTCCATTTAACTGAGCTTTAAAACACAACTGATGCATGATCTTTTGGTTACAACAAGTTCACTATACATGAGAAAAAACAAATACATAAACTGATTTCTGTTTCCGAAAGTGGGAAAAACATATGATTCGGCACATTTCCTTTCTACATTGTGTCTCAAATGAAACAGTCAAGAACACCACAGCAATTCATTAAATAAGCCTCAGGCTGAACCAAAACAGAAGTCATACAAATTAAAACAGACATCACTTTTAAACCACTCACACATAACTCGAAACGTAACATTGATGTTTATTGAGTCTTAGAAGTTGGGTTGGGATAAAACACCTTGATGTGTATCGCGGAGTTATTACGGGTGCGTGTCAGCGGCTCCCCCGCCTCATCCGGGTCATCGGGCTCCAGATCATCTATGAGCTCTACGGTGGATGTGTTGGCCGCCAGCTGCAGCGCACCCTGGCTGGACGTCTGGAGCTGCAGGGCGATGTTAATGGCCCGGTTGATGGCCAGTCCCAGACCGTGGATGCAGATTTCCCTATGAGCGTCCAGAAGTTTCTGACACCTCGCCAGCTGGGCCTTGAAGTCTGTTTTCATGTTGACGTAGACGTCGTTCCGTCGTTTGGGCAGCTTGCGCGGCAGACGTTTGCGGAGGGTGTACTCCATCGGGTCCATCTCAAGCGCTGAGCCCTCTGGGGCGGGCAGCACCATCGGGTTGTGGGCTACAGGAGCGGACACCGGGCTGCGTGGCTCGGCCATGTCTAATCACGGGAAAAGCACTGTACCAAAAGAACAAGACACCCGTTAATCAACGTTTAATGATGATCTATTTATTTTTATTTTGTTCATTGAGTGAAAATGACACACAGGCAGACCTGTGAACACTTATAAATGTTATAAATTGGCACTAAGGTTAGCAGCTCGAGTCGATATATGCACATTTATGTTTACATATCAAATAGTTCAAAATAGCTAAATGAATGGCTACTGATTCATTAGTCTTTTGATTGACTCAAAAGAATCGGCTCATACGAGTCAATCGGGTTCGGAATCGGACTAACGTTACGTTGTATGTTATTGATTCATTAAAAAGAACCGACTCGAGTGAGTCATCGTTCATGAATCGTTATACACCGGTCAGTCGCAAGGTTTGTTTTACTCACTGTACATCGTTACTGCGCCGCTAAACAGAAATAAATAAAACACTACTACTGTTTTTCACTACTTAAACATTCGGTTCTGGCATTTTTTTTTGTTTGTTTGTTTTTTTTTATGGAACCTGTTCTCAATTTCCTAGAAATAACTAATTCGTTACCGTCATTATCAATATGCTACATTCATTTCTATAATATTTTTGTTTTTGAGCGTGAGTAGTACCTTGAATTAGATTATCTTGTTTCTCGGCTGCACTGTAACTAGCTGGTAAATAAATGAATCTGCGTATTTTCTTATTATTATTATTTTAATTTTATTGGCGGTTGTCAAACCAACTTAAAGGTGCATTTACCACCAACATCTACGTATCTGGTATCTGCAGGTTTATCTTCGCTCCTCGTGTACCGGAAGACCTCTCACTTACACAGGAACTGATACCGATTACATAATACATACTGCTCTATTCTTGGATGAAACGTATATATTTCTTCATGTCGTATATTAAATAATTATAAATTAATCATAATAAAATAAACCGTGTCTATGTGTCCCACCGCATTTTAAAAGTGAGTATTGCTAAAATTGCGATTATCGCGTCGTGAAGGTCTTTTATTTTGAAATTCTCTGAGTTTAGCGGCGTTGTGTGCATGGAGAGAAACTTATAGTCACTCAGCGCTGGATTACTGGAAGTGAACTGAACTTTATGAAATATCTGTTTAATTTGTCTGTCTTTATTTGACTGTTTATCTAGTTTCATATAAGCCATGTCAGACACATGGAGTCACATCCAGGCGCACAAAAAGCAGCTGGATTCCCTGCGAGAGAGGCTGCAGAGGAGAAGGAAAGACACAACGCCACTGGGCATCGGTGTGTTGATAAACTACATGCTGTGAGATCTGCAGAACTATTACCTGTACCATAAATAGCAATTAATTTACTTGTTAAAAAAATACAACCTGGATATTTAATGAGAGTCACCATTACAAACCATGTTGTTCATACATTTATTAGCTTGATATCAAATGCTGAATATAGAGACCACACAGGATTCTGTCCGAAGTGTGGCATCCTGATGCTGAAAGTGCAACTTTAAATGCATGCCAAAGGAAGAATGAATCAGGTGTATTTTTTGCAATAGTGAACTTAGTGGGTCTGTGGTGCCACCTACTGTATGTGCATCTTTCCAACCATTAGGTTTTGTTTTTAACAGAGGTTGGAGGTGTTGAGGGTGGATCCGCAAGGAGCGACAGCCCTGGACCGGCGCTTCAGAGTCCTCCGCAAGTGGACACCGAGCAGCCTCCAGACCCGGAACTAGAGAAGAGGCTGCTGGGATACCTGTCTGAACTGAGTCTTTCTCTCCCAACTGATTCCCTAGCTATCACCAACCAGCTAAACACAGTAAGATCTGTGTGCATGCTTGTGTGCACTGTGGCAGATGATACACAGGGCTACTTTTTGAGCAATGTTGCGGGCAACCGGGTAAGACACAGGGCCCACGACCGATCTAGAGTATCCAGATCCTCAGTGGGAAAGTGTCCAAGCAACATTGCTCAACAAAAGTTGTCCCATGTATCATCAACTATCAGTCAAATACCTGGACATGTAGGCCTACTCATTGTTACTGCCTCCCGCATTAGAGAAAAAATAGTAAAGTTGTTAAAACTGTTAAGTATATGGACAATGTGATTTCCCACATTTTTCTAAACTTGTTGTGAATACTATAGAAATACTAATATCTATTTTTGTCTTTCTGTCCTTCTCACTCTCCAACATTGACTCAGTCTGAGTCTGTAGTTTCCCATGCCTGCATCCAAAGCCTCCTCCTCAAATTTTCTGCACAAGAACTTATTGAAGTTCGGCAGCCATCCATCACTGCCTCCTCGTCCTCTTCCTCCTCGACCCTTGTCACTTCAGTTGACCACACCAAACTATGGGCTATGATTGGCAGCGCAGCCCAGCCACAGAGAACTGCCATTAAAAGAAAAGGAGATGACATCATCCATCAAAAAAGAGCCCCAGGCTCCTCCCCTTTGCTTCAAGCGCCATCTTCACCTCCTAAAAAATCCTCTGCTTCACTGGGTCCTGCCTCGAGCTCGCAGCTTACTGGGTCCTCTGGAGTCGGAGGGGGTGGGCCTGAGAAAAAAGGGCGGAGCAGCAAGGTGCAAGCATCTCATCTGGACATGGAGATTGAGAGTCTACTGAGCCAGCAGTCCACTAAGGAACAACAAAGCAAAAAGGTTTAATAATTAAGTAGCAAGTCATTAAAAGCCTTGTGTATTTATGTGTATGTGGAGTCTGATGGATGTATACTTGTGCCTCAGGTGAGCCAAGAGATCCTAGAGCTGTTAAACACCAGTTCGGCAAAGGAACAGTCGATTGTGGAGAAGTTCCGCTCGCGAGGCAGAGCTCAAGTACAGGAGTTCTGTGATCATGGGACGAAAGAAGAGTGTGTGCAGTCGGGCGACACACCTCAGCCCTGCACCAAGCTGCACTTCAGGTCAGTTCACAAACACTATTAAAAAAATTGTAATTGAAATAAATAACCATATACAATGTCTATACATTAGAATTATAATAGTCTATGAATTAACTATGTAATTATACATTAAGTCAGTAATACGTTTTTAATTATTGATTATGATAATATTATCTGAACATATTATGAACAAATAATTTAGCCTTTTTTAACTCTTCATTTGTTGTATTGTGTTATGATTGAACTTTCTAAGCGAATCATCAACAAACACACAGACGAGAGCCTTGGCGACTGCTCCTTTCTGAATACTTGCTTCCACATGGACACTTGTAAATATGTGCACTATGAGATTGACAGCCCTCCTGAAGCAGAGGGTGACACATTGGGGCCCCAGGCAGGGGCCACTGAGCTTGGACTGCACTCCACTGTGGGAGACAGCAACGATGGCAAGTTGTTTCCTTCGCAGGTAAAGTATCGTAAGAATTGACCTGTTCCACAGCTTCTGTTACGCTATAATATACAGTCATTGACTAGAAGCTGAAATTCACTGAAACCACTATAATATAGGAATAGACATGTTCTCTTGGGTAAGGTTGCACCAGTTCATAAGTTTCTACTCCTACTGGAATGCAAAGTCTACAATAGAGGCTTAGCTACTAGCTAGCATGAAACTAACTCAGTACTTTATTTAGTGGCACCATTCGTTTTTTGAGCAGAATGTAGCTAATAAGTTGTAAGCTTTGGAAAGTTTTGCATAGTCAAATTACATGTACACTCAGTGATTTAATAGCAGCCTTCAAATACGTGAGCAGAAGTTCTGTTGCAATGCCGTGAATTTCAGATTATCCTTGATTTGAACTTATTTTGCCTCATGTAACTAATGCTTCAGTACATTTGCATTGTAATACGATAATACTTACTCGTGACTTTTTAATTATCCACAATCAATAAGAAATTACATATATTATGATTGATTTATGACATGCACAACATGGACTGATACCCACATATACGATCTGAGTTTGTTGAGGATCGCTAACAAAGTAACTCGTTCACATATAACTCACATATGTTTTGCTCCCTAATTATAAGCAAGTGTAAATGTCAACGTTATCCTCTATGTCTAAAGGACTGAAGTAGTGTGTAAGTTGTAACTTAGTCTTGTAACTTCACATCAAAAATAGTTGTAACTTCTATACAGCTGGTAAAACTGGCCCTAGATGTGTTTCTGTCCTGTAATCGCTTTCAGAGCATTCTTCTTTCTTTCTCACATTTGCTGTCACTGTTCTTGTATTTGTCTACATATTCAAAAACAAATTTTTATTAAAACTGTGATTGGCGTTTTTATTTTGAGACATAACCGATATATGCCCTCTAACCTTAACCCCTTCTCAGTGGATTTGCTGTGACATCCGTTATCTGGATGTGTCCATCCTGGGGAAGTTCGCCGTGGTGATGGCCGACCCACCATGGGACATTCACATGGAGCTTCCATATGGAACACTCACAGACGACGAGATGAGGAAACTCAACATTCCGATTCTGCAGGATGACGGTTTCCTCTTCCTCTGGGTGACAGGAAGGTAGGGGCTCTGGGGAGCGACCGAACACAAAGCTTCTTAAGACCCTTTTTTGTCTAAGTGTAATAAGATTTTGCATTACTTTTACCACAATGATTAATGTAAACCTAAATACAAAATCAAATCATCTTGTGATAAAATCTGTGATTATATCACAGATGTTTTTGATATTCCAGAGTTACATTTTCCTAAAGCTTTTGAACTCTGCACAATTGATTAAATCTGTGTCTGAATACATTTTCCATTATCATATGCATGCCATAAGAAGAGGCATCTATGAATAAATTATATGAAAAATTTAAATTTAAATTTAAGTCTTGGCAACAGTCCAAATGCAGGTCAACGATGGTTCATTTTCTGTCTTCACAGAGCTATGGAGCTGGGCAGAGAGTGTCTGAGCTTATGGGGGTAGGTGATTTTACATGTGGAAAATGTGATGGTGATCTCTTTAAATATAACTAATGTTTTCGTTTTCTGTCCCTCAATTAGCTATGAGCGTGTCGATGAGATTATCTGGGTAAAGACTAACCAGCTTCAGAGAATCATTCGTACTGGAAGGACTGGACATTGGCTGAATCATGGCAAAGAGCATTGCTTGGTATGTGTGAGAATATACACTAGCGTTCAAAAGTTGGGGTCACTATAGTCTGTTATGGTCACCATGGCTGCATATATTGAATTTTCAGCAGCCATTGCTCCAGTCTTCAGTGTTGCATGACCCTTCATGCTAACAGGCTGGTTTGGTGCTCAAGAAACATTTATTATTACATTTAAAAACAGCTTGGTATTTTTGTGAATATACATTATCCCATACTTATACTCTCCTTCTCTCTGTTTGTTTGTTCAGGTGGGAGTAAAAGGAAACCCACAAGGTTTTAACAGAGGCCTTGATTGTGATGTTATAGTGGCAGAGGTCAGTCATAACCATTATTACTGATAAAGCAGTGATGAATTTAAAGTCAGTGATGATCAGTGCACTAACAGAACATCTGTCTACACAAAAGTCCGCTCCACTAGTCATAAACCAGATGAAATTTATGGAATGATTGAGCGTTTGTCACCGGGTACACGAAAGATTGAATTGTTTGGGAGACCACACAATGTGCAGCCTAACTGGTGAGTCAGACGTTCAGGAACTTTTTTGATTTCCAAATCACTTACGTGACTAAGTCCACTTTTAAGTAATCAGATGTGCTGCTCTCTTTATTGCTAACTTGCTTGTTTTCTCTGATCTTTGGCGCCCTGTTTTGTTTTCCAGGATAACTCTTGGTAATCAGTTGGATGGTATTCACCTTTTAGACCCTGAAGTAGTCGCACGTTTTAAGAAGCGCTACCCTGACGGAGTCATCTCCAAACCTAAAAACATGTGAGGACTGGGCTAGTGAGAGAATGTACAGCTATTGGTTGAACTCTGCCACAGGATTCAGGAGTAAAAGAACACACTTTTATACCACTTTGCTTTTTTTAAATAAAAACACTGAACCACATTTTTGTTGTTGTTCTATACAGACTGATTAATGATTTCAGTGGTAGTTCTTTATAGACAACTTTGTTGTTAGAATAGTATGAAAAAAGATACTTGTTTCTTTTTGAAGAACATTTTTTATTATTTTTATTTTTTACAATCATCAGTGAAAGCAACAAGACGTGCTCTTTTAATTCTACTATAATTTAGTTTGCTGTATTTTTACTTGTTACATTTTTTTTATATAAAATTGATTTACACATTGCATACAAAACATACCAAAAATATCTTCTCTTTCATATTGTGACTTCAAAGGTGTAACAGTGTCTTGTGAATTCTGTTTTTTTACTGGGTTAGAGTGTAAAAATCCACTTTTAACATTTAAAAAACAAATGTTAATACATGTGCACCCAACAAAGTGAAGAAGTCCAGATACACATCATTAGCATGTAAATCCTGTTTTTTCAAACATGTCGTAACAGAAGCAATGAGTGGATCATGACAAACATCTCCATTCTTTTGACTAGTTTTATACATGCAATAAGAAGAAACTGGGCCATCTTCATATTAATATATTAGTTGGTAAAATTTTGACTTACATTAAGTCCATGAAACAACCATCTTTTTTAGAATTGTTCCAAAAACATCCCTCAAGCAGAATTGGTTAATGGTCAGGGCATATTTTAAAAAGCCCTGAAATCTATACATAATAAAAAATGAAATTAAAGTTGGTGTTTTGGACACTCTGTTAATGGACACTGATGCAGCTGCAAGGCAGAGAAAATGGCACTTACATAGACAGCAAAATAAGCTTTTAAATCTTCCTTTCTGTTAATGTGAAGAAAAAAAAAACATTCTGTTGCTTCACAGTACACACTGAATTTATGACCAGCAAGGCAAAGCGCGGTTGATTTTATTAGGTACACTGCTATTCATCAAAAATCCTGAACGAATTTATATCTGGTTCAAAAACTCAATTGCATTAAGATGTCAGCGTCTCCTCAGATAAAACCAGCATCCAGTAGAGATAATGTAGATGCATGTATAGCAGAAGCTGTGGAGGAAAAATGCTACAGGCTAGAAAAAAAGCACTTACTGGTTATCATGTAAACATCACTCTTAAGAGTGTTTTAAATTATCCCTTTCACCAAATTACACTCAGCTGTACCATTTTACACTCATTGCTGTACCGGAATTCAGACACTTATCTTGACATTGTTATTACAATGCATACAGCTGACGCTCATGAGTGTCTATAGGCGTGCAAGAAGAGGCAAACTTCCATGTTTCTTGTTCTTAATGGCTCAATCTCCAATAAGGGACTTAAACTGGACTGGGGCTGTAAATCTGAAGTTTACTTTCGAGGATTCTCCAGAGACCGCCTGCAGACATAGTTAGTATGTGGCATCCACTGCATTGATGTTGCTATCCATCTGGTGTCTCAGTGAGAGCCGAGCCTTGTGGGAAAAATAGGCCTGTGGGCAACTCAGACTGCTGCCGCTGTCCCCTTCGCTGCCCCAGGAGGTAGTGGAACACAGCCGAGGTTTCACCTCTTCACTTGCTACTGCTGAATAAGAAAAAAGAAAGTAATATAATTATCTCATGTCATAAAAAATATAATATAAATATGTAGAATTGTCACACCTCATAAAAATAAAATAAATACTATTTTTAAAAAAAAATGTTAATGCACTTAGAAAACACATTTATGCTGTCACAGAGGACACAGTTTTCACTTCTTTTCAACTACCAGTTTATCATTTGGCCAGATTATCAATGACCTTTTAGCTTTATCTGAAAAGGTTATAAAGTCTCTTACCCGTCTCAGGAGGACACTGTCTTTTGCACCTCTCCTTGCAGCGTCTGTAGAAAGGAAAGCACTGCAGCATTTTTACACCCATATCACCAGAGGGAGCTAAAGACAAGATCAACACCTGTTAGACAAACCCACTGTGGCCTGACATTGCTCTATATCACAAATAACATTTCCAAACTAGCAAAAGTGTCTATTGTTATTTGTCCTTCTGGTGCTACTGTGGTTATTAAGGGTAAACCGCTGTTGTTTGTTCTGATTATTGGTTATCTAAAATGTTCCCTGTGACCGTGGATTTAATGTACTGTAAGGACCCTACTGTATAATCTCATTACAGTCTTGTGTATGCAAACCTCTGCTCTGCAGTCTAATACCATACGGCGACGTCAGTCATCCGATCTAATAAATTACACGCCAGGTCAAGTTCTCTGATAGAGGCTGGCAGTTTTGCCATGTTGGCGATATTGGGAGTTCGACTTGCAGTTTATGAATCACTTTTGACAGTTGCAAAAGCGTATTATTCATAATTTGTTTAATAAACTTGTGTTTGAAGTGATTCATGCCCTGCAGTTGTTGAGTATGTGGGTTACAGTGTGGTTTCCTAAGTGTATGACTTGGTTCATTTTCATCAGAAACCTAGCCAAAGACAAATACAAACATGTCTTAAGAGTTTTTTGTCACAAAGTGACCAGTGCTTCTCTTATCACCTTTTCCAAGGTTTTGCTGGCCTTTGGTTTGTAGTATACAGGGTTAATGGTTAATTTTTAATGATTTGGCATTTACACTGTTCTGATATGCTCTGTGAATCCAGTCTGCCCCAGAAACCAGTGTAATACTTTAGTGGCTGGCCTGCATATTTATTCTTGGGTTAAAGTTTGTAGATTAAAATAATGCATGCTGAATGGGATTTTAAACTATAAGCTTGTGTAATGGGTCATGAAATCATGTTTGTCAGGCTTGAAATGCAAATCATAACATTTGAAAAAAGAAAAAAATTCAGGGCATGTTTTCCATCCAACTACATGTCGCTCTCACACATTAACACACAACACGAAAGAGTGTTTGTGTGTTAGTAAAACTGTTGTTACAGAACCATGTCACCACACGCCACTGTCGTTCACTGTCATACATAACACTCTGCTCCTACCCATCCCCTCCCTTTTATTTCTGTTATGAACTCATAAATCAGAGGAGTTCTCTCATGCTATTGTTCAGCTTTATTAACTTGCCTGAGGACAAAACGTGCAAAATTCTGAATATTACATTTTAAAAGCTTTAAACCCTACTGCTGATGTTTGAGTACCTAATGGCAAACATTTAAAAAAAATGTCTTTTGCAAATCAGTTGTGTTGAGAATTTTGTAAGTGTTGGAATAGCTCATTGTATTGTGGAAAAATAAATATATCTGTTCAGATCTGCCTGCAAACATAGCATGTTATGAGCATTTGTTTTGCTCTTTGATTTTAACTTTATGATCATTTGTAGATTTATATCTTCAGATCTTGATTAATTAAAGAGTGGAAATGATAAGAAAGGGTTGCTTGGTTTAACTCAGTTTGTTTCATTTCAAGTTTTCAGGCCTCTGCAAATGTCTTCTTTTCATTATAGGCATGAAGTGTCACCATTTGAGATTGCAGATAAAATGATTTGTGTTTGGTAAATGGTGTAAAAATAATCTCTTCATAGCCTTCAATACTGCCTCAGATGGTTTGCATCAGTCGTTGCATCAAACCACGAACATCTGAGCTTTTCTGGAGAACATTATGTCCAAAATATTTTCCAATACTGACACTGAAAAGCAAAGGCAAATGTTTTTCTTATTAACTTTCCCTTGGTTCTAGTAAATGAACACACACACACATTACCATCACTTCCTATGCCAATCATATGCTATACATTTATCCATAACCATTCCTCTCACTTCTTTCCTCCTCTCAAAGTCATTTTCATAACTTAAGCAAAACATAATTTATGTGGAAGCACTCATCAGGGGAATTAAGATTCCATTCTTATTTCTTTGTGTGTTCAGTTTTTGGCAAGGTTCTTGCCCAGAGACCCATAAATTATGTAAGAAGTGTATGATTTAGAGCTAAGTTGTTTACTAGGGATCTAGACATGCACTTAGTACTACAACCAAGATCTTGTAGACACAAACACACACACACACACACACACACACACAAAATCCTAAAATGATGACCCGCTCCAGGTCATTTAGCAAACACTGTGAGATGTGTTTGTGTAGCAGTATGGAGGACTGCTGCTTAAAACAGTTAAGTAATCTATAGTTACGCGACACTTCATTCCACTTTACCTCCTCCTACATCCCCAGCATCTTTTCAGTGAATAAGACACTGGCTACACACACATTCAATTACACACCTTCAGAAACGAACCAGGGCTTTAAATTTCTCACTGATTTAGAGCACCACAGCATTTTTCCTGCAATTGTGGAGTGTGAATTGCAGCAATGCATAGCAATGGAACCAAACCGCCTTTTTGTCAACAAACTTGTGTATTTATTAAAGTCTTCAGCATGGTTGAAGGAGATAAGGATAAGTTCCTTCTTCAAATCAATGCTGTAGGTCTAAATTCACATCTAAAACTGTGAGCTGTTAGGTGCATATCCAAATGATTAATAATACCTATTTTCAGGATCAATAGTTTTCAGTTTCGTTGAGGTATTTACATGGTGTAGGCTATATAAAAGCTATAATTGTGAGGTTGGTGGCCCTTTTTGGCGTCTAATGAATAAAAACAAACTTTTGACGCTTGAATGTGCTTTAGTTCTTGCAGAAGTTGATAAATTTGAGTGTTGATGCTTTAAAAGGTGTTAGAATCTCAAAATGATTTTAATTCTCGCTTGCTACTCCCCACTACCGCCTGGTTGCCTGCTCGCGCGCGCACACGCGCTTTCCCATTGAGACTTGTTATTTGTGTATGTGCAGTACGTGACGCTCGAGCACGCTGTGGTGTGACTGGGAACATTTACATTCATGCATTTAGCAGACGCTTTTATCCAAATCGACTTACAGTGCATTCAGGCAATACAATTTTTTTTTGCCAGTATGTTTTACCAGGGAAAAGGGGGAAGGCAAATGCATGTAATTTTTTTTATTATTATGAAACGATGTTTAAAAGATCACTTGTGATTTCCATATGCAGGCAGCAAGGTTATTCGTGGTCCAGACGCATCATTCGCAGAAAAGTACGTTACATAAAATGTCGGTGCAAGAGATCAGCCAGAGTTCAGAAGAAAACAGAGAGAGGCTACCTGAGCAGCTGAGCTTAACAACACCTTAACTGCTAGTTAGCAGTTTGCCAAGTGATGAATGAAAACCTAACGAGCAAATTGCCATCTGAAGGTTACAGGCTGTTTGCTGTTAGAGTATACGTGGAATGATTTATTGGTTTAATAATGCATTTTCACCCTCGGGGAGTTCACGGTGCTGCGCGATAAAATGACTCTTTCATATGTAGCCTAAAAACCATGAAAAACAGTGTTAAAAGGTTTCATGCTTTGTGGGATGATATTTTGTGTCTGACTATATTTTGTAGGTATCCTGTAAGTCGTAAAATAGATGATCAAATATAAGACCGCATTCATATTAATCTAAATTTAACTTTTTCCAAGAACAAATAAACACACTGCTGCAGTGTTCACTGAACAAACAAACAATGCTTTACAGATTAGGCAACTAAAAACTTAAAATACAGCATAAAACACTACGTAAGCAGCATTCGTTGTAAATCACAGTTGATTCGTATTTTGTACTAAACACAATTTTTTTATGTAAAGGTGCATTGTCCTGTTACACTGTAGGCTAGAGCCTATATAGGCTAGGGTTATTTATACACAAAAGCAGTTTACAGTAAAATTGCGATTATTGTATGTTAAGCATATATTTTCACTAACAGCTTAACCGTTTTTTTTTATGTGTGTGTGTTAAAATTACAAACTATTTTAACAACGTATAGCCTATTTTCTTACCTGTAGCAACTTTGACATGAATTTTGTTAGACACTCCCACTTTGACACACCTCCAGATTGTTTAACAACCTTTATACGACTTCATGAATTTAGTATTTACCTTGAATTTTTCATATTTGTATAATTCAGTGTGTACAGTTGTATACATAATATCAAATAGTCTAATCAGTTGACTCACCGTTTGTTCTTTTGAAACGCACTTATACTAGGCGCTGTCACGCAAAGGATTCTTCAGATTCCAAGTGATAGTAGATATGTTCTCCAACTCACTGACAGTTCACTGGCGATGATTGAACCGGTTCAGCTATGACAACATGGAAAGCTTCAGGTTTGAGCACAGGGAACGTTCAGCTTTAAATAGCTTATCTGAGCAGCACGCCCAACTCCTCCTCCTCCTCCTCCTCCTCCTCCTCCTCCTCCTCCTCCTTCTCTTTCACTCAGTAGCTTGCTAGTGTGCTGGCACGTCTTCAGTTCAACATAAGAAAAACATTCTCACTATTCAGGACCAATTTATTAAACTATTTATAATTTCACACGTGCAAGGTCTCGAGGCTCTCTTTTCCATATTGCAGCATGTCATATAGCCTAACTGAGACTTGAAAAAGTTTGACTCCTGGCTATAGTATGTTGCTACTGGTTAAATAATGTTTATTATATCAATTCAACAACATGCATGATTAATTTAGTTAGTGGGCATTTAAAATAATGATTGGAAAACTCAAATGAAAGAGAGCAGCAGATGAGATGGGATTATAATTAAAAAAAAATATTTTGTGCTGCAGTATAAGATTAAGGACAATGAACATTTTAGCATTCATGCATTAGTACTGGAAGCCATTGAGAAAATGTTAACCTCAATTTGTTTTTCTCTGTCTCATGTTGTACTTTACATTTTGTCCACAAGACCATTAAGATGTTTTAGATTTATCATCATTGTTAAAGTGTTTAGTAGTCTTATTATTAGAATTATTATTTCACATAATCAAAGTTTTATAGTGTGTTTAAGATATTCTTAGATCACAACTCTTGGCCATTTCAAATTTGCTTAATATAACTACAGTTTTAGGCAGCAGGCCAGTCTCCACAAGTCCCCATGGCTCCAGTTTAAATTCAGGGCAACACTGAACACTACTTCATAGGCTGAATTCGAATAGCATGGCAACTTCTCAAGAGTAAAAGATCAAATAAAAAAGTTAATCTTTACACTTCCAAGAAACATATATACCAGCAACATCAGCATAGACCAGGAAATGTGTATTTAAACCCTTATTCATTTTTATTTTCTAGCTGACAGTCTGTTTTGTTTTTGTTTTGTTTTTTCAGTGGAAATTTACAGCAGCAGATTCCAAAGTAGAAACAGATTAGAATTCTGAACATCAAGCCTGCTGCACAATCTGGGTTGAAGGGCAAGGTCCCCCATTGCTGGTAATTAGTATTGTGTGACTCAGTACCAATAGCATTAACCCGTTTGCCACTGATCAGAGAGCAGTCTGAAGTTTCTTATCTTTTAATTGCATACATTTAAAGGCTGATTCAGGAACAGTGTTAAAAGGATAAATAAACTCTGAGATTTTCTTTGAATTCATATGGGAGAGCAGGAAATCCCACCAGTTGTGGTGGGATTTTTTATTTATTTATATATATTTATTATTTCAGTTAGTTGAGATCCATTTCATTCTCTGAACCCAAATCGCTTTTATGTACAACTTTAGACTCAAAAAAAAAAAAAAGAAAAAAAAAAGAAAAAAAAGCCAAATTAATGCTCCAAGTTTCATTTTCATTTCTTTCTCTCCTCGTTACACCTGTTTCTCCTGTTTAGCTCCTCCTTTCTCTTTTTTTTCTAATTTTGAAATCTACAGGTAGAAAGTAGATTTATAACTCTCTACCTCCATGCTTAAGAGCAAAATATATTTTTGTACCTTTGTTGTTAAACAGTAATAGGGAGCATACTAAACCCTCTGTTAAAAACCTGTTCACCTATGTAAGGAAAAGAATGAATGTTTGTCACGAGCATGAAATGGGATCTGATACCTCATATACAGTAGATTGAATGTTTGACTGCAGGCTGTTTAACGACATGGTGTTGTTGAGGTCAGATATCACAGGATAAGATTAGCAACGGTGCAAATTTACCATAGAAGTGAGATGACACAATTAAGGTCACATTTAGTAGTGCAAAGAAGAACCCATGTTTATGCAAACAGATTATGGATCACTGCTTTTGGTTTTCCACTGACGAGATTATGTAGGCCTAAGCTATCTGTATAGTATTGATACATTCCATTTGTTTTGCTTCACCAGATTTACTTTCCATGAGCATTGTCTCTAAATCAGATCATTTTAAAAAGATGGTTTGTCACTTTCCTAATACTGCACATAATGAGAGAGCACCATGTTTAATCAGCATTAGTGTGATGGACAGAGATTTTTTGTTGTTTTTGTAAAATCCAATCACATGGATTTTCCATAATGATTCTCCCATGATGTAGCCAAATCCAATCAACTCTCTCCTGCTTTCTGTAGCACTGTGAGAAGAATAATTACCATCAACTATCTCTATTAAGTGTTTATTATAGAAAAGACTTACTGATATACACTTTCAAAATGAGAGAGATAAATAAGCGAAAGAAAAAAACTGTGTTGGAGGAACAAACTGTGCTTTAAAGCACAAGCATTGAATAAGTGCAATCGTTTAAACAGAACAACAAAAATCCTCTGCAGAAACCCAAAAAGAAATGACACGCCTGACGGTTTCTATTTGAGTTGGCATATGTGCAAACTCTCAGAGGAAGATGAGTGATTTAATGAGTATTTACTCTCTCATGCACACTAAAGCTGCAGAGCTTACTTGTATGCTGTTGTTTGGTATCGGTGCACAGAATATCTGCCCTAGTCCGGCTTGAATTGCTTTTTACCAGTTTTTCCCACCATGTTCTCACCCAGAATACTCCCTCCCCAAAAATGCAACCCCCACCTCCCTAATTTTGTCCCTGTCAACAAACCACCTCCCCTCCACACCCACTATTCTCTGTGTGTGAGCTCACAACAAGACAGCGTCAAATTCCTACATTCACATAAACCATAATGCCTATGATGTTACTTGTTGATTTTAGAGGTAATGAATCACGCAGAGAAAGATGTGCAGTGACATGAAGCTGATGATTCTTCAGGAATTCAGGATGATTTTACAATCCAAGTGTGTGCATGTATGTTACATTCTTACATGCAAAGACATGCAAAGACAAATCCTCTTTAATTTCATCAGGATTAATCATGTTTAAATATGAATTTAACGAACCTTTAAACAGAATGCTGTTTGAACTTAATTAATTCCATAACATCGTTCACATGCATCATCCAGTCTGATCCATCGCTTTTCTGGTCTGTTTCCTTCTGCTATTGTCTGGAGCCATTGTGGAAGATGATGAGTGTTTTGTGCCTGTTCTCTGTGTCTAAATGGTGGCTGGCCATCGAATTAGTCTGGCCAGGGCCATGCCAAAGCCTTTAGTACAACCCCTTCTCATCATTAACTAGAGAAAAATAAAATCCTCTCCATGTCAAAATGACCAGAACATTAGGGTTAATTATTTAGAATTCAAATAAAATATTTATACATGTATGTCATTATATTTATGTCATGCAATTATGTGTATGTTCCCATGTGATCTCAATAAGAACAGAACATCCTTTTCCGGAACATGCTGGTCTGGTTTGAACAAGGTCTATTAAGCTGACGTAGTAATGTGTACTAGGACATGCTGTTGCCTCTCTCCCCTTCTGGCTAAGACATATATGGCATGTTTACAATGATCGGTTTGCTTGGTCTGGGCCATCTGTAAGCTTGTTTTGAGATTCTGCAGCCTTTATCCTAGCATGAGCTTCAAATAGGTGTTTGTGCGCAGGATTAGCAATTAGAGTGGAGGGCTGCTGTGCTAACAACGATTATGAGCTAAATGTGAGCACACGGTCTATAGGCTCTATATTCATAAGCATGACCGAGTTCAGGGAGCTAATAGCAATAGACATTACTGAGTAATTTAAAGGAATCTGATGCTCTTTTTGAAAAGGCCCCTTATTCTTAAAACACTCCCTGGTTTCAGTGTATGAATGTTTTTACAGCTGCAGGTCTGGCTTTCACCACCAGGGGGTTTGACTTACTGTTTTCCTTTGCATGCTGCAAGATCCGGTTTGTTCCGGTGTCACAGAATAGTGAAAGCAGTGAGTAGTGAAAAGAGTGAATGACACAGGTGTCGAGATGGAGGGAGAAAAGCAAAAAGGAACATGGTGGGTTTTATCAGACTTTTCAGAAAGCAAATGGAAAACTGCCAGCCCAAGGTTTCAGAGTCTCACTGCACTAAACTAGAAAATAGAAACGCAAAGACACACACACACACACACACACACACACACACACACACACACACACACACACACACACATACACACACACATACACAACTTGATGCCTCCTGCCAAGAACACCAGAAAAAGAAAACACTCAGGGTATTTCTGTAACTTGTAGAGGAAATATCATTCTCATGCAATCCGATGCTAACTCTAAAGATAGACATTACTCAAGTTAATAATTTATGCCACAAAACTACACTGTATGGCTCATGAGAGACAAAATAAATGTCAGCAAATTATATTTATTGTGAAAGATGGTTGTATTGGATCATCTGATGATTTAGCTAGTATTCTAAAATACAAAACGTTTATAAATAAGGACAGAGAATTTTTACATTTCTATACAATTTCTATCATAAAATCAAGGTTACCGCCACTGATATTTGGTTATAATTTACTGCTACAGTAGCACTAACACATAATTAAGTTAAAATAAAGTTACATTTACACACAACATCACTTTTTAGTAATGGCTTGGATTGCAAGTTGTTAGTGTTGTGTGAAAGCTCTTATCCTGTTATGAGGACTCCTGATTGAATGCTTTGTTTTTGTTTTCCTCCTGCGTAGATCTCATAGACTTCCCTCATCCTGTTGTACAAAGAAGAAAGATCATTCCCAATACATGAAAAGGGCATCTCATTATTATTAAGTGTTGAGAGGTCTGAAAGTTTACACAGTTTGGATTTGTTTGTCTATGGTAACTGGTTATAATACAGAGACTATTTTCCATGCTGCCAGTATTCTATTAAGTAGACAGAAAAAAGTGATTCTATTTTACATGCCAATCTGTCAGATGTAGCTTTTGTTCAAGAAATTAAACTCACAACTGTTTCAGTGTTAAAGGGTTACTCCATCCCAAAATGAAAATTTTGTCATTAATCACTCGTAAAGGCTTTGTTCGTCTTCGGAACACAATTTAAGATATTTTGGATGAAAACCGGGAGGCTTGTGACTGTCCCATAGACTGGCAAATAAATAACAGTGTCAAGGTCCAGGAAAGTATGAAAAGCATCGTCAGAATAGACCATCTGCCATCAGTGATTCATATGAAGCGATGAGAATACTTTTTGTACACGAAGAAAACAAAAATAATGTCTTTTTTCAACAATTCCTCTCCTCTGTGTCTCTCCAAATCAGCGTAGCGCCATTTTGACAAATCTGAGCAGTACGCATGTGGTGTACACTCTTCTGTGTCAACTGCACCACAATGATAAGTTTTTTACGTGTATTTACGCCTTGGTCTGAAAGCAAACAGCGCATCAGCACAGCGTGGCTGACACAGAAGAGTGTACGCCGCCTGCGTACTGCTCAGATTTGCCAAAATGGCGCTACGCTGATTTGGAGAGACACAAAGGAGACGAATTGTTGAATAAAGTCGTTATTTTTGTTTTCTTCGTGTACAAAAAGTATTCTCATCGCTTCATAATGTTACGGTTGAATCAGTGATGGTAGATGGACTATTCTGACGATGCTTTTCATACTTTCCTGGACCTTGACACTGTTATTTATTTGGCAGTCTATGAGACAGTCACAGGCCTCCCGGTTTTCATCCAAAATATCTTAAATTGTGTTCCGAAGACGAACGAAGCTTTTATGGGTTTGGAACAACATGGGGGTAAGTGATTAATGACAAAATTTTCATTTTGGGATGGGGTAACCCTTTAATCTAAATGTAAATGCTGTTATGTAAATTTTACCGATTTTTTTTTCCGGCAGTCTCCACAGAGGCAGCCTACACATCCATTCACAACCTGAATGACACAGAGTATCATTTGGATCAGAGACAGACCCAAAAGTATGGAGAAAAGCACGATGTGCCAGAGAACCATATTCTCGGGAAAGACACACTTGGACCATGTAGTGTCATCCCCCAGGTAACTGCTGTTCCTGTTGCAGCAAGATAAAAAGAAGAGAGAAGGAGCTTTAGTTGAAGTGCAGGATAAGATCTCATCTAGTGGCCATACAAAGAACTGCACTTGCTATTTCATTGCATTCATGTCCTTTTTTGTTTAGGTTTTAGGTGTTCTTACATTGGTGCATCCTTAAAGGGATATTCCCATTTACCAGTCTCAACTTGGCATAGTGGCCCAACAGCCAGTGCTGCAATGGCAACAGAGGCACAGTAGGCCGACCCAACAATGCCAAATACAGACGAGAAAACAGAATTCAGCATCTGAACAAAACAAAAAGAACATAAAACATTAAACAATCAAAATAGTTTATATATAGACTGCATATAATTTATCTGTACAATACATTTGTGTATATGCAAAAGAGGATGTCTTGTTTTTATCTTTTCACATTGTACGGCTTCACTAGTGAGCTTCTTGTTGTGAATGATAATGGTTTTATTTTTGGTTAAATTGTTAAATTTTTTGGTGTTTTTCTTTGTCAGATTTACTCACACGACAACGGTTTCCACAACAACCTGCCCCGCAACAGCCTTTGCCCCCGGCTCTGATGGCTGAGCAGCTTGGACACATCATCTGATGAATAAAAGTGAGTGCAAATTAACTTATCATCAACTGTCATCTCAACGAGATAAGGTTGGCCGTAAAGCAGGTTAAATAATGTTTGTGTAAATTACTTAATCTAGGATGAACAGTTTTTTATGAACAATTAAAAGTTAAGATTCTTTATTGGCCTACATGATTCCATGAAGAACTTTTAACATTCTTTATAGTGGAAAAAGGCTTTTCAGATTATTAAAATGTTCTTTACACTGAGAAAATTTGTTCTTTAAATAGCTGTTCACTAGATGCTTCTTTGGGAAATCCTAAATTGCTCTCCTGACATCACTGTACAAAATCCCTTTTTTGGAACCTTTATTTTTAAGAGTGACTGTTTTATCAAAAAGCACTTAATTACACATCAATCTCAATCTACTTTTTCTGTGATATGTGTACTTGCTCATGTTCCTCTGTAAATGCAACTATTGCTTGATGCGAACATGAGCCACCTTACATAACTTTACTCAGGATTAATCCATCCTGGTCATATCTGGTCATATCAAAAAAAAAAATTTTTTAAAAAAAGGTACAAAAGTTGTCACTGGAGTGGTACAAATGTGTACCATTAAGGTACTAAAATGTATCTTATATACACCCCTCAGGGGTAAATAAAGTACAAACATGTAACTTTCGAAAAAGGGTACCACCCTTCTTTTTTTTACGTTCTGAGCGGTGAAGCTCTGCATAATGGACCGTTGTTTCTCGTCACTGTATTTGCTCACCGCAGATATATTTTTCTTTTTCAAATCTAAAGTTCCTTTATTCTAATTGACTAATATCACTAATTCAGCCATACTAATTCTCTTTATCGATTGGTGTGCCATGTATTATCACAGGCATTAATAAAATAAATAGCACACAAAGCAGTGTTTGAAGTATCTGATGTTCTACCTAAAACATCAGTCCAAGTTAGGCCTGTTCATTTTAGTAAGCAATAAAATTCCTATCGCACATTCTCAGAAAATAAAAAGGTACAAAACCTGTCACTGGGGTGGTACCCTTTCAAAAGGTACACATTTGAAACCCTACAGGGTGTATATAATACCTTAAAGGTACATATTAATACCTACATATTAATATTTGTACCTTTTGAAAAAGTACCACCCCAGTGACAGCTTTCGTGAGTGCATCTCGTAATAACAAGACAGCCAGATAAGTTTTTTTTTTAGGAAACAGCCAAGTTTAGGCAAACACCACATTAATGATGAGATCAATTTAACAGACAGAATTACTCACAATTAGTCCTCCACCGAGAACGCCTCCCATAAGCCAGACATGAAGGGAAATCTGGTCTGTTTCCAACTGTACTCCATTAGGGAAGAATAAAAGTACATTGGCTATTATACACAAAAAAGCTGAGGGCAGAAGAATTAGCCCCACTAACCGTGCACACTTCCCAGTACACATTGCGATGGATCTGTATAAAAAACGTTATGATTCAGGAGAAATTGTCAAAGGCTGTGTTCTTCTCAGTGTAGCACATGCTCTGACGGATAGCACAGAATGCCCTTTGAGACTTGACAATATTATAATGCTTTTATCAGTGCCATTTATGGTGCATTAACATAACAGTGGGCAGGATGAAGTTTCTGCTTTGGATAATTACTGACAAACGTGTATACGTGTATTGTGGCTGGTTGATCAGTTTAAGGTGTGTAATAGTTATAGTAAAGCCATATAATGAACCCTGACAGAACAACCAGGCCTGTTTTACAGCCTGTTTTATAATATCCTGTGTTATAAATGGCAACTATATGACTTTATTTATAATGGTTTTGTAAAGGTTAGTGATACTTTTGCATCGTCATTTCTTTTTAGATCTTCTTCATTCAGTACAATTCCCTAAAACACTTATTAATTAGTTTACGGTTTGTTGAAATAACATTTTTTTTATAGGCTAGATGTTCTTTTACCCTTATAAAAGGTTTTAAAGTGTGAAAAAAAGCTTGAAAGGACCATGACAATTAAGACAGCATATTCTTTCCAAAAAAGTTGCATGGAACATATAACAGAAGTACTGTAACACATTTTAAGCAATGTTTTTAATGCCTAAACACAGTGGTTTGGGTTAAAGACGACTGCTGAGGTGACTGAAGGGACATCTTGACATAAAAGAAATAAAAAATGTACATTAAAGGTAGTCATAAAGAAGTATATTTTTCTTTGATTAATATAAAAGGGTAACGGTAGCACATTAAAACTTGTTTAGCTATTTATAAAATTAATAATGACGTGTAACTATTCAAATGTTGCGAAAATTAAAATGCTACTCTCTGAAACTTTAAAGGTTGATGAAAAAAAGGAAAATTGTAATATTTTTAAATATCTGACCTTGTTGGTCGTGTAAGCGGTAGGCTACGTAAGTCTGTAACGTCATTAAGGGGCGCACGTGAGCTTGTTTCGAGTGCGCGAGAGGTAGTAGCGTTGAGGTAACAAGTGCTACAACTGCTCGGATTCAAAGCAAGGTAAGTCATTTAAAACAAGTATTTTGTGTGACATTAACCGAAAGTCAAACGTTATCTGATATGTTTCGTCGAAAACGTCGACGGTTTGTTCTCAATCGGTGGTTTTGCGATGTTGCTAGTTCATATTCAGGTAACGCCGTCTAATTAAGTTGCATGAACTCTCAAAAGGTATTGAGTTTATAACATCGAGGTGTTGTTTTAACTGTAGCGTTATCTGACTTAAAATATGTGATTTGGTGGATGACATTACCTGCAAATTCAGTTAGCCTGTGTAATTAGCATGACCACGAGGTTAGCCTATAATTAGGCTTTTGACGGTTTCGCTAGTTGTTGGTTGTTGGTAAACTTGTAACTTTACAGCTAGTTGAGTAAATATATTGTCTAAATACATTGACTCGAAGATACAAAAGTGGCTGTGTGCGCGTGTAGTCAACTTAAGATGAAATGTTTGTAAAGTTTATTAATAAAGTGTTTAAAAAGTTTGAGGAAGGAGACGCTGCGTGTGATTATAGGTTTATCAGGAAAAAAACACGACGTATTTATTTATTCACAGTGTTGTTTTGTATAAAGTTAGTTCCCCAGAAATATTAATGCTGTTATTATATGTGTTTTATACGTTTATTTGTACCTGCGTCATCGCTGAGCTGTTTGGAGCGCAGTTCTTTTTTTTGTCCGCTGGGTGGCAGACCCTTTCCGTGTCTGAAGGCGATATTTCACCTTAACTTGATATATCCCGTGAATTTGACCTTTGCTGTCATGTTCAAAGTGGTTTTATTTTCATTTTTGTCTGATACTTTTGGTGATGACAACTGCTTCATTCTGCTATAGTCCTGGAAGTGCGTCTGTGTTTCTGATTGGTGAACAAGTACGTGACCTCACTTGAGCCTGTGTTGAAGAAAGTACCGATTTTTAAAAACTGAATGATATTAATCAGTGGTAATATGAGTGTGCAGTCATGATACCAGTATGTAGAAGAGTCTTTTGGGTTAAAAAGAAACAATAATAAAATGCTTGCCGTCGTCATATTTGCTGTATCAAAGAATTTGGTTCCTGCTGTTGACCATTTGTGGGCATATATTTTCGGACTTTTTGGTAAGATCAAGTGTAGTATCTGTTCTTATCAGTTTAATATCTGATACGTGCCCTACCCGGGCACCATATATTAAATTGATTTTTGGATCAGGGAGATGGAATAGGGGCTTGCTCCGTCCACTCCACGCATCGACCCGGTATTGCAGTACTTCCGGGAACGGTGCACCCCCCTAAAATGGTTAAAAAAAGAATTACAACGCTGGTGCGTTATTGTAATATGCTTAACAGCGTCGTGTACATTTATCACCGTGGTGGTTTGTATGTTGTGTTGAGGATGGTTGTTTGTGTTGTATGATTATCATTTTGCATTCTCTATTCTGTATTCTTCTGAGAATGCGTTAGAGCTGTATTTCAGCGCGCTGCATGTTACTGCTTATGTACGGATTCTTTTATAATGTGCAAGCTTCAGAGCGGTTGCAAAATGAATGCATGTGATTGTCGAGCGGACGCACGTTTCTAGTGTTTATTGAGGTAGTTTGCTGTTGCTTTTGATAAAATTATGAAATGCATGTTCTGCTGCTTCGGTAGTTGTTTCAGTTGTAGTGGATTTTACGCGCTGTATTAGGACTCAAATTCGTATTTTTCTTTACATTTTATAATTTTGCAGACTCTTTTATCCGCAGCGACTTGGTCTAAGTGTAGTCTAACGCAGTACATGTAGGTCAAAAACCCTTGCTACATTACATACACACACGATGACCTACATTACATTACAATGTAGATATTTTAATGTCTAAGTTCATCCGCGAAGTTTTCGTCTATACCGGCAACTTTTAAAGTTTTATTTAGGTATTCCTTTTTTGAATAGCTGGCATTTCATATGTTATCGCCAGGGTACACATCAGTGCTCTATCCATTATTATAGGGATGCAACAAGCACTGTAACCTGCAGACGTTGCATGTAAGTTTGAAATTTGTTATGTAACTTGATGAGGTTTAATGTTTTTTTTGATTGTATCCGTCATGTTTTTTTTTTTATTTAATTGTGGATATTAGATTAATGCCGGTCCATTTTATTTATATTTTATATAACCTTATTCTAATATAGCTATCACAGACATTTTCAATAATAATAAAATAATAAAAAAAAAAACATTAAATTTATATTAAGACTTTAACACTCTAATAACGCCTCAGTCAGGTCAAAGAAATGTTTTATTAGTTGCTTTTCGTTCTATCATCTGATACAACACTCAATAAAGTCTCTTGAGAGGGAGAGAATGGATGGTTTATGTCTTTAGCCATTTATAACTGGTCTATCTATCTCCAGGGATTTAACTTGCATATACAACACACACAAAAAAATAGAAATGGTCATCTTTGTGTTAATATGCCTTGTCCCCGACCGTGTGTGTATTTATTTGTTGGACATGGGATTAACTGTAAAAACCCGGTATATAACGGGTCTATCGGCTAATGGTACCCCGACTGACAGGATTGTTTTATTTCTTTTTGTTTTTATATGGTATAAAAAATGTCCACATGTTTTAGTAGGCCTATAACTTTTTTTACTCTGTCACGTATAGCACAGAGAGTGAGAACGAAAAATAATATTTTATTCATGAATTAATTATTGACAGAACTATAAGACCATCAGAGGAAAAAATAAAGAATATTTACACCCCATTTTTCCATAAAGAACAAACAAAAAATTGTATTTAGCAGAGCTTAATTTCTTAAACAAATAAAACTAATCAAAAATAAACAGCTTACATGCCGAACTCTTTCATTCAAAACTATGCCATCGTTGCTTAAAGTTTGAATACGCTACTAGTTTAAAATCACAGTATAAATATAATTTGTGTAAGCCTATGAAGCACCTATATCTTGTAATTAGTTTAATTTACATTAAATACTAGCTTCAATAACAGCCCCACTTTGCGCATGCGCATTAAAATCCAATACTGTGCATGCTCATCAAACATCCAATACGTATTGGATCTGATCCAGCTACATCATCGTGCTGCAGGCTGCAGTGAGGACCTCTTGGTTGTCTCGGGCATTTTACAGACTTTTGTCTGTCACTGTGAAACTTTAACTCTTCTTTCTGGAATCCCCTCGACCACACTATAATGTGCGCACGTTTTGGCTCATACCCTAAAAATGGCAATTTCAACAAGCTATAAAAAATTATCTGTAGGGCATTTTGAGCTAAAACTTCACATACACACTCTTATTTCTTGTAAAAAGGGCAGGGCTCCAGACAAAATAATCAAGTAAGCAGCCATTGGCTCCTATAAGAAGAAAATTTAGGCGCCAAATGATTTTTTTTTAGGTGACACAGAATAAATGTTTATTGTTGAATTAGTTGAGAATATATAATATACTTTTTTTTAACATTTCAATCATACTGTCATGTTTATATCTCATATTTTCTTGACTTTATCAGCATTTTAATCCATCTTGTAGATGACCTGGGAACTAAGGTTCACTTAATAAAAACTAAATATCTTTTCCAACTAGTCACAAAGAATTGGTCATTACACAGAATCTGTACCAATATCATGGACCACAAGCATCAATTGGTGACTGAGTGTAGTTTGGGCTCCTCCTCAATGCATCCTGTAAATTTTGTCAGACACTCTTAAAAATAAAGGTGCTTCATGATGCCATAGAAGAACCTTTTATGTCTGAATGGTTTCATAAAGAACCTTTAACATCTGAAGAACCTTTACATTTCACAAAAGGTTCTTTGTAGCGAAAGAAGTTTCTTTAGACTATAAAAAGTTGAGAAAGAGATGGTTCTTTAAAGAGCCGCTGACTGAATTATTCTTTGTGGAACCAAAAACCTTTATTTTTAAGAGTGTATGTCTTTCGCACTTTCAGTCTGTTTTTCTTAATTAGTAAAATGCAATTTTATAGGAGGAGTTGAATCATGTAGACAACAGCTTAAGTAAAAATATGAATATGCAATAGCACATAAATATAGCAAAATGCTCCTCTTTATAGTTATTTTTCTAGCTGACTGATGAGCTTATGTTTTTACTATGTACTCAAAGATTTTTTTTCTTTAGAAAGTTGTATCTGGGTGTTTTACACTTCCAGATAAAATTGTCTACATATAACATTCCCCAAGCAATTTATTACAATATTTTTTCAGTGAAAAACAGGTCTGTTTAGTTTACTAACAATAAAGATGTATCCAAAAAACATTTAGGAAGTGAAGAAAATGGAATCAGTGTTATAGAACAAAACACAGTAAAAAGTGTTTTTTTTTTTTTTTTTTTTTTAGATAAATATATTTTTAATCTGACTTTGAACAACAACACAAATAAACCATGCAGCTATTTAGTGAAAACAATTGCACATTGTCTTCTGCAAAAAAATACAGTGCAAATGATTCACAAACTACACACAAAATATAAAGTCAGAATTGTGAAATATAAGGTTTGAAAGTTTTACAGAGTCAATTATTTTTTTTTGTGTTTTTTTTTGTTTTTGTGTGTTTTAATTTATGTTTGCTTTTGTTCAAAATTTACAATGAAAAATCCTAAATGTTTATTGGTTGAATATGGGAGAGTTTTAACCAATCTGGGCACGGGGGTGGGACTAAGCATCAACAGTCCTTCCTGTTTGGCTCAACGGAATGAAATGCATCAACGTTGTCAAAATGTGATGTTATTACGTATTGTTTTGTTCTTATGTATATATAAATAAGACAAATGAGATAGCTCCGAAAAAACTTTTTCAGATTTTTTTCAGCATTCAGAAAATAACTTAAAATTCTTAAAATTATGATTTTAAACATCTGTTAATTCTGTGTGCTGATCGACTCTTCTGTTGCATCATGGGAATGTTCTCTCTGTACAGTATCATGATATTATGCTGTTAATAGCTAGATTTGCAGTGAAACCTTCTAAGAACAGGCGAAAAGATTCTGCTTTTTGTGTGTGTGTGTTTGTGTTTGATCGTTTGTAGTAAAGTAGTGTCTCATCGTCATTGAGAATAATATTCCCGTAAGTGCTCCCCCTTCAGGGTGAGTGTAGAATTCATACTTACCTGGCAGGGGAGATACCATGATCAAGAAGGTGGTTCACCCAGGGCGAGGCTCAGCCATTGCACTCCGGTTGTGCTGACCCCTGCGAATTCCCCAAATGTGGGAATCTCGACTGCATAATTTCTGGTAGTGGGGGACTGCGTTCGCGCTCTCCCCTGATCTTTTGGTTAAAAATAGAGTTGAATTGTGTAGTATTACATCTAGTGTGTGTGCGCAAATTTTTGTGCATAAAGTGTTTGTAGAATTCTGAAACCACAAATGCTAAACACCATCCCTGCTTAGTGCACTTAAATTTAGTAGAATGTTATTATTTTAAAATACAGAATCAGAATGAGCTTTATTGCCAGGTATGTTTACACATATGAGGAATTTGTTTTTGTGACAGAAGCTTCCGCAGTGCAACAGAATGACAGCGACAGAACAAAAACAGATGATGATAAAAGAATAAAAAAATAGAACAAGTAAGGAATAACAATATACAAATTGACATTTGTATGTGCAGGTATATTATAATAGACAGTTTTGTATGTACAGGTATAGTATGTGCAAATTTGAAGTGTAGACTAAGTATGTGTGTTAGAAAAATAAGTGTAGGAGAGTATAAATAGTGTTGTGTGTTCCAGAGTTATTGTCAAGTGTTCATGAGATAGATTGCCTGAGGGAAGAAACTGTTCTGGTGATCAGAGCTCTGTAGTGTCGACCAGATGGCAACAGTTTAAAGAGGGAGTGTACAGTCGTGGCCAAAAGTTTTGAGAATTACATAAATATTAGTTTTCAAAAAGTTTGCTGCTAAACTGCTTTTAGATCTTTGTTTCAGTTGTTTCTGTGATGTACTGAAATATAATTACAAGCACTTCATACGTTTCAAATGCTTTTATCGACAATTACATGACATTTATGCAAAGAGTCAGTATTTGCAGTGTTGGCCCTTCTTTTTCAGGACCTCTGCAATTCGACTGGGCATGCTCTCAATCAACTTCTGGGCCAAATCCTGACTGATAGCAACCCATTCTTTCATAATAACTTCTTGGAGTTTGTCAGAATTAGTGGGTTTTTGTTTGTCCACCTGCCTCTTGAGGATTGACCACAAGTTCTCAATGGGATTAAGATCTGGGGAGTTTCCAGGCCATGGACCCAAAATTTCAACATTCTGGTCCCCGAGCCACTTAGTTATCACTTTTGCCTTATGGTGCTCCATCGTGCTGGAAAATGCATTGTTCTTCACCAAACTGTTGTTGGGTTGTTGGAAGAAGTTGCTGTTGGAGGGTGTTTTGGTACCATTCTTTATTCATGGCTGTGTTTTGGGGCAGAATTGTGAGTGAGCCCACTCCCTTGGATGAGAAGCAACCCCACACATGAATGGTGTCAGGATGCTTTACTGTTGGCATGACACAGGACTGATGGTAGTCCTCACCTTTTCTTCTCCGGACAAGCCTTTTTCCAGATGCCCCAAACAATCGGAAAGGGGGTTCATCGGAGAATATGACTTTGCCCCAGTCAGCAGTCCATTCAGTATACTTTCTGCAGAAGATCAATCTGTCCCTGGTGTTTTTTTTGGAGAGAAGTGGCTTCTTTGCTGCCCTTCTTGACACCAGGCCATCTTCCAAAAGTCTTCGCCTCACTGTGCGTGCAGATGCGCTCACACCTGCCTGCTGCCATTCCTGAGCAAGCTCTGCACTGGTGGCACTCCGATCCCGCAGCTGAATCCTCTTTAGGAGACGAACCTGGCGCTTGCTGTACTTTCTTAGGTTCAATTCTTGTAAAGAAGGCTTCAGGGCGCCCCTTTCCTTGAAGTTCTTGATGAACCTATAAATTGTTGATTTAGGTGCAATCTTAGTAGCCACAATATCCTTGCCTGTGAAGCCATTTTTATGCAATGCAATGATGGCTGCACGCGTTTCTTTGCAGGTCACCATGGTTAACAATGGAAGAACAATGATTTCAAGCATCACCCTCCTTTTAACATGTCAAGTCTGCCATTCTAACCCAATCAGCCTGACATAATGATCTCCAGCCTTGTGCTCGTCAACATTCTCACCTGAGTTAACAAGATGATTACTGAAATGATCTCAGCAGGTCCTTTAATGACTGCAATGAAATGCAGTGGAAAGTTTTTTTTTTGGGATTAAGTTAATTTTCATGGCAAAGAAGGACTATGCAATTCATCTGATCACTCTTCATAACATTCTGGAGTATATGCAAATTGCTATTATAAAAACTTAAGCAGCAACTTTTCCAATTTCCAATATTTATGTAATTCTCAAAACTGTTGGCCACGACTGTACTTGATGTGAGGGGTCATGAGTAGGGGCGCTCCGATAAGGATTTTTAAAGCCGATCACAGAAAGCAGTATCTAATGATCCGATCACCGATACCGATCTTTTTAAAGGCTTCTTTTTATCATTTATAACTATATATTGATACTCCAATCAGGATTTTTAGAAATGTATCCAGGGCCTGAGTTTCATTTTTGAAAATGGGGTAATTCCCCTCTTAGGTGACTCTTGTGACAGCACGTACTGTGCTCCATTATTTTGATTTTAAATCCAAACATTGTCACTGAAAATGCTTTTTCAGCATTGCAAGTATTTTTTTTTTTACACAGTACAGTAATACAATCTTTAACAGACCTGTTTACACACACTAAATAAGCAACACATTATTCAATACTTTTACTTTTGCATTTACTTATAGATTTACGTATTAATTTGCTTAAGCAAGTGGCAAAACATTTAAACTACTTTTCTTATGTTATCATAAACTTACCATTGACAGAAATAGTCTACTGTCTTTCCTTTTTTGAAATATTTATTACAAGAGTGCCATCTTATTGCCTTGTTTATCTAGCCAAAAAGCCATGTGTGTTGACTGTGAAACACAGTAGACTTTAATATGCATGTGTGGTGTAATTACTACATTTACATGTCAATCCATGTTTATATTTACTGAAAACAATGCGCTGTTACTTTAATTCAGCGCTCGCAGCGCAGCAATACGCCTGTTTCACACATACTTCGTCTGCAGTGCGTATGCGTTGTTTTTTTTACGCACCCATATTAATGTATTAGAGCGTTCACACTGCACGCGGTTGCGGTCCGTCAGTGCATTTCAGGAGCGGTGCTTCTGCAGCAGTGCAGTGATTGTTTACGTACCGAGTCTATTTTTGCTGTGCTGCAGGCACTGAATTAAAGTGACACTGCATTGTTTGCGGTAAAAATGAACATGGATTGACACAGAAATGCAGTAATTTCACAATAAATTGATTCAATTAAAGTCTACTTTGATTCACAGTCAGCATGTGGCTTTTTGGCTAGGTTTAAAACAAGAAAAAGTGCACTTTTAGATAAACAAGGCAACATAATATATGCACTTTTATGGCGGCAGAAAAACAAAGTTCTTTAAGACCCGTGGGATTGCTTGTAATAAAGATTTAAATGCAAAAGACACAAGAGTTTTAATTTTAAATGTTTGTGATAGCCTAACAAGGATAGGCTAAATGTTGTTTAAATGGGTTGCCACTTGCTTGAGCAACTTATTATACAAACACAGAAGTCAAATGCATGAATAAGTTGTTTATATTTATTGAGCTCCAGTGATCTGTTGAAGATCTGTGTGAAGATGGGGGCCAGCTGGTCAGCACAGGATTTCAGACAGACTGGTGTAATAAAATCTGGGCCTGGTGCTTTTTTCCTTTACTGCTTCCGGAAGATCTGGCGCACCTCATCCTTGATGATGTGAATTGCAGGTGTGGGGGTTGCAGGAGGTGTGAATGGTGTGAACGGTTGTGTGAAGAGGTGTTCAGGGCGGGTGTTGGGTGTTTTTTCAGACCTGCAGTAAAACTCGTTCAGATCGTCTGCCAGTTGTTGATTCTCCACAGTGCTGGGGGATGGTGTCTTGTAGTTGATCTACTTCAGACTTTTCCACACTGATGCTTAGTTGGTGTTGGTTTTTTTTTTTTATTTTTTCTTTGTAATTCTTATCTCCTTTTCCAGTGTTTGTTTGTCTTGTTTATTTTTGAAGTTGTGTTTGGCCCTGTAAACATCTTCTTTGGCTTGACGGAGCTGTCTGAGTTTTGCAGTGATCCATGGTTTATCATTGTTGTAAGTTAGATGAGTGCTGGTAGCAATGCACGTCTTCACAGAAACTGATATAAGATATTACAGTCTCTGTGAGTTCGTCCAGATCGCTGGGAACAGCTTCAAAAACACTCCAATCAGTGAGGTCAAAACAAGCTTGTAAATTAGGGCTGCAACTAACGATTATTTTGATAATCGATTAATCGGTCGATTATTTGTACGATTAATCGATGAATCGGTTTATGTACTTATATTTTAGTTTTGCCCATTTTTTCCCCAAGTAAATTATTAACAAAGGGTCTTTATCATTCAACATAGACTTTTTAGAGATTTTTAACCATTTTGCATTGTCATATCCTCATCAAAAACATACCTGGAGTTGTTTTATTATGTGTTAGTTATCCTTTGTCGAACTCTTCTGCAATCAAAACACTGACCCATACATACTCTAGCAAATTTCACAAGGAGGTTTCAAATAATGTTTTCACCATGGCAGTCCTTAGGGCTCCTAAAGTAGTTTAACATCCCGAACAAAGCTTATTAACAGGGTTTTTCCTGGGTCAAAATTGGTCTTCGGTGGTGGCTGACCGACATGGTCATCCACACACAGCAAAGAGTACCCTAGTACCCACATGATCCGCAAGCCCAATATTGACAATAAATGTTAAATTTAAAATAAATACAATAAGAAACATAATTACAATAAGAAACAATTTGTGATTTATTTTTCTAATCCTATTTATTCATGAAAAAACGATCACTGTCAGGCTAGATAGTAAAAGAAAGCGATTACAACTTATTTTACATGTAAACATCATCGATACCAAAGTATATTTGAATTGTGAAAAGGTATCACAATTTATCTATTTACAAATTATGCAATTATCAGACACAGATATTACCTGTCACTCTCACTGTCATCCTTTCTTGCCCTCTTTGCAAAAAAAAGCTGTGATTTTTTTCCATGACTGGCTTTCATAGTTTTGAAAGATAAAATCTTGTTTTGATAGACCTGATAATTATTTTAGTGAAATCATATCAATTAAAAAGTAGCATTAAAAATGTAGCGTTAAAAGGTGTAATAGTGTAATTTTTTTACCATATAAAATGTAATAAAATTAGCAGCTAGCTAGCAACAGCTTGCTTTGTGCTTTGATCTAGTTTGATCTAGTACTGTATTTCGTTGCCTTGTGCCCACATGTGCAATGACAATAAAGTTTAATCTAATCTAATCTAATCTAGTTTCATCTCACTCCAGTCTAACTTTAAACTAAATGAGTTTAGGTAATTTACTACACATTGGCAGAGTCCTATACATACTGTGGATTATTAAGGCTAAATTTTACTAAACACTCTTGCTAAATGGGGTAAGCACACTTACTTTCTGATTTCAGATGTGTATGTTCTTCTAAGAAGTATTGATTTGTTATACACCGATTCAGACACTGACAGGCAGACCAACTGCTTTAACCATTCATTATAATGAATCGGCTCAAAGGAGTCATTAGGTCGCGAATCGGACTTTAGCGGACGTGTTGTGTGTGAATCCTGGCTGTTAGGACATCGCGAAAAATTTGTCAACACACACCCCCCCCCCACACACACACACACACAAAACACTTCATAACTGGATAGAATTATTTTTTTTTTTACGTTTATTTAAAGTTATGTCAGCTGCATGTGCTGAATGCTTGTCACAAGTTGTAAGAGAAGATAAGGCAATTTTTTTTTATTGTTTCTTTTTTTTTTTTGACTGCAATCCACACCCAGCGGTAATTCAGCAAAAAATTCTCCGAATGCACCACGTGAAACATGGATTCGGTCTTCCGACCTTTAGGATTAGTTGATTTTGATGCGAGGGAGAGAGCAAAGACAGAACTGAAGACGGAGGGCCCTATCATACACCCGGCGCAATGCGACACAAGGCGCAGCGCAAGTGTTTGCCAGTTTCAGTCCAGCGCTGTTCGCATTTTCCCGTCCAGCGCCACGTCGTTTAATTAGCAAATGCATTTGCGCCCATTTGTGCGCCCATGGGCGTGCTGGTCTAAAAAAGAGGTGTGTTCAGGCGCATTGCTATTTTAAGGAGCTGAAAATAGACTGCGCCATAGACCAACTCAAACCTGGTCTGGCCCGATGTTTTTTCTGTTATTTAAAGCGCGTGTTAGTGCACGCTGCTTATTAAACACAGGGACGCACAGCAGCACACACACATGCCAAATATTAAAAAATAAAGGATTGCGATGCATAATAATTTTTTGTAGGCTATTAAATATAAAAATGACTACATGTCATAATGGATAGTCATCGCATGTATCAGAATTAGGCTATCTATTTGCTCTCACACGAGCAGCCGTTTCATCCCGGAGATGTGTTCTGTCTTTGCGCTTGCCAAATTCCGCCATGTAAATAGCAAATCCGTCATGGCACGAGCGCAACTGGCTCTGCGTTGGAAGATGAGACTCTGATTAGTTTATTGCACATTACGCCCAAAAAACACCCATTACTCATTAAGAGAATAGGGACAACCCGTTTAGACCATGCGCCTAAGCGCCCGGGCGCGCCAACCGTTTTTCCGCCGTTAAAATAGCAAAAGTGGATTTGGACACGCCCTGAGTGCACCTGCGCTTTACACTTTGCGTTTAGATCGTTAGAATAGGGGCCGGAGAGTGCGCGCGCGGGGGTGGGGCGCTCTGCTCGTTCTCTCTGTCACTCCGTCTGTAGCCTGCTTCACTCACAGAACCCAATTACACATCAAATAAGGCTTTGGCGGGACAAAAAATCGTTTTGGCGGCCGCCAAAAAATTTTCAATGTAGGAAAAACCCTGATTAAGGAATCTTTCAGAACATATTTTCACGAAGAATAAGAATAATACAGAATAAAATTGCAGTAAATTGCATTTTATTATTTTTTTCCTGTAAACACACAGCTTAAACCTGGGAAACAGCTTTATAGCTTATGCTGTGAAACTGTAAACAATCCTTCGAATAAAGTGCCAATGGCATGAAACCTGAATGGAACTCACATTTTAAAGTAAAATTTAAAGTAAAATCCATCAGAAGGTTGTCCAGAAAAAAAATTGGACACACACAAAAAACCTGCTGTGTGAAAAAGGGCAGTGAATACTTAGAAAAAAAAGTGCATTTCAAATACATTTAAACATTAACCTCTCTCAGTCAGTCATAATTAGGCTGCAAGACTGAATTACGAACTGGTAAACGACAAAGCTTTAAATGTTAATTGTTAAAAAGCAATGTTATCAGCTTTTACGACTAAACATTCGCAAACAACATTGTACTGCAGAATCTGCACAAATAAAAGTCTGCAAACTGTGATTTTCATCGGATTTAAATATGTAACGTTAGTGGTCCTTATAACAGTGCAAAATTCAAAAATGTAATAAAGCGATAAAATGTTAACAAAACCGCTTATGCCTGAACTGACAGGAATTCGACTACCTGTGGGAAATGAGGCAGAACACTATTCACTCATTATTTGAGAAAAACTTTGCATTGCAGTGCAAAAAGGTCAACATGTCCAAATGTTCAGGGCTTAACAGTTAGGCTTGCTCTCTTTTTAGAGGATATGTTTCCTGCCGCAGAAAACAGCCGCAGTTTACAGGTTACTCTTCTTTTTTGAAGGCTCAAAGTAAAGTGCTCCCCACCATTTTGGATGACTTCGTCCGATTAGTTTTATCTTCTGCTTTTTTCTTTTTCTTTTTTCTCGAGCTTACTCCACTGCCGCCTGCCTCACCCATCACGCTGAATGCTGCAGAGACGCTGTGCGGGAAGCATGTGACATAAAACGAGGCCAGCTATTGGCTAGTCGCTACTTCTCCTGCTGTACTGGCTGAGTAAAAACCTCCGGTGGCTCATTACTGCCACACTTTGGTCACCGCAGAGTTTAAAATATGCACGAAATGAGCCGCTTACGGCAAATAAAAATTATTTAGCAACGAATCGATTACTAAATTAGTTGACAACTATTTTAATAATCGATTTTAATCGATTAAATCGATTAGTTGTTTCAGCTCTATTGTAAATCCTGCTCTGCTTCATTAGTCCATCTTTTTACAGTCCTTAATACAGGTTTAGTTGCCTGTAGGTCGGTATAAGATCAGTATATTGGTTGTTTTTAGGTAGTTATAATATTGTTATATATTTAATTATGTTTATTAATTTTATTTAATTTTTTATTTGGTTTATTTTATATTGATTGCACACCAACTGAAATATTTCAGGTCTTTTATTGTTTTAAAACTGATGATTTTGGCTTACAGCTCATGAAAACCGAAAATTCCTATCTAAAAATTAGCATATTTTATCAGACCAATAAAAGAAAAGTGTTTTTAATACAAAAAAAGTCAACCTTAAAATAATTATGTTCAGTTATGCACTCAATACTTGGTCGCGAATCCTTTTGCAGAAATGACTGCTTCAATGCGGCGTGGCATGGAGGCAATCAGCCTGTGGCACTGCTGAGGTGTTATGGAGGCCCAGGATGCTTCGATAGCGGCCTTAAGCACATCCAGAGTGTTGGGTCTTGCGTCTCTCAACTTTCTCTTCACGATATCCCACAGATTCTCTATGGGGTTCAGGTCAGGAGAGTTGGCAGGCCAATTGAGCACAGTAATACCATGGTCAGTAAACAATTTACCAGTGGTATTGGCACTCTGAGCAGGTGCCAGGTCGTGCTGAAAAACGAAATCTTCATCTCCATAAAGCTTTTCAGCAGATGGAAGCATGAAGTGCTCCAAAATCTCCTGATAGCTAGCTGCATTGACCCTGCCCTTGATAAAAACACAGTGGACCAACACCAGCACTGACATGGCACCCCAGACCATCACTGACTGTGGGTACTTGACACTGGACTTCAGGCATTTTGGGATTTTCCTTCTCCCCAGTCTTCCTCCAGACTCTGGCACCTTGATTTCCGAATGACATGCAAAATTTGCTTTCATCCGAAAAAAAAGTACTTTGGACCACTGAGCAACAGTCCAGTGCTGCTTCTCTGTAGCCCAGGTCAGGCGCTTCTGCCGCTGTTTCTGGTTCAAAAGCACACGCCTGTGCACGGTGGCTCTGGATGTTTCTACTCCAGACTCAGTCCACTGCTTCCGCAGGTCCCCCAAGGTCTGGAATCGGTCCTTCTCCACAATCTTCCTCAGGGTCCGGTCACCTCTTCTCGTTGTGCAGCGTTTTTTGCCACACTTTTTCCTTCCCACAGACTTCCCACTGAGGTGGCCTTGATACAGCACTCTGGGAACAGCCTATTCGTTCAGAAGTTTCTTTCTGTGTCTTACCCTCTCGCTTGAGGGTGTCAGTGATGGCCTTCTGGACAGCAGTCAGGTCGGCAGTTTTACCCATGATTGCGGTTTTGAGTAATGAACCAGGCTGGGAGTTTTTAAAAGCCTCAGGAATTTTTTGCAGGTGTTTAGAGTTAATTAGTTGATTCAGATGATTAGGTTAATAGCTCGTTTAGAGAACCTTTTTATGATATGCAAATTTTTTGAGATATGAATTTTGGGTTTTCATGAGCTGTATGCCAAAATCATCAGTATTAAAACAATAAAAGACCTGAAATATTTCAGTTGGTGTGCAATGAATCTAAAATATATGAAAGTTTAATTTTTATCATTACATTATGGAAAATAATGAACTTTTTCACAATATGCTAATTTTTTGAGAAGGACCTGTATGGCTATTACTGTTGTTGTTGTTACTATTAGGGATGTCAAATTTTAACTTAAAAATTTATTAATCATTATCCTCAATGCTGCTAAATGCTTCTATTTCATCGGCACGCAGTCACCAGCATGACAGGATGTGCAATAACCACTCTCAAATGTTTTCTCACCCGAAATAAAGGGGTTTTAGTCTTAATAAAAAGCTATTAGCAAATTAAAAAAAATACTGTCTATTTAAACTGACCAGTGATTTTGGTTGACTATTTTATTTTGATAATGAATAGACTGCAAGGAATTTTTGGAGTAAGATATAATCCGCAAAAGTGTTTACTTTTATTTTTGCACACTCACAATAAAAACAAAAGATGTGTGGTTTTGTAAAATAAAGCAAACAAACAGTCATCCTTTCCTTTCCATGAACTTGTTTGACCAGAACAAAGTAAGTGTAGGCTATGTGGGCTTGAACGGCATCCAAAAGCATGGTCGCAATGTAACATTTTCTAGCTAACCAATTATTCCTCTAATAAAAAAAGCTTTCATACCACACTTGTCATAATCAGAGCTTATATTTTGTAAATTAATTATTGCTGGATTCAAAACCGCAATTAAAGGGCGCGGTTATCGACACTGAGAACACTTTTTTTCCCCGGAGCATTCAATAATGTCACTAAACAGTGAGGCCACAACTAAGAACATCATTCACAAGTTTCTGCATAGACCTAACTAGCCTAGGGCACAGGTTTTCCAAGCCCTGGGACAAAATGGTATGCTTTAAGGAAAATGTACAGCCTAGGGCTAATTGATTTTTGGTATTGTGAAATCCCTACCTGCCAAGCCAGTAGCTGTATTTAACCATCTGCCAATCTCACAGAAAATTCACAGATATGTCTAAAAATTAAGTATTGTTACATTTGGTTTATCTCTTGTACATTGTGCACTTTCTTATCATTCTAGTTATACAATCCTGCATAATGTTCCTGTTAATTTATGAAAATATGATGTTTGTGATGGTGTCAGTGAGCAGACAAAATTAGAGCTTGGAGCATCTCTTTTCTGATTGGTAGTTACAGTTCTACATGATTGGTGGAGAGACCAACAGCCACTGTGGCCAATCAGAAGCAAGTTGTACTAACTGCAGAGGGAAATGAATCCCAGCTCCATCTCTCTGGGCGTCTAATGGGGTGGAAGGATAGAGTTGTGGGTAGGGTGAGGGTGTGGGTGGATATTCTGCCTCCACCCATTAGGCACAAATTATATTTGCTCCTCCTCGCTGGACGTCTAGCGAGCAATAGTATGTTCCTGCACAACTGGAGGCTGCAGTTTCAGGACCACAGATCTAGGACCGCAGTTCTAGGACCCTAGTTTTTCGTGACAGCGCCACCTACCGTGATGGATGATATAGCGATGGTTGCAGTTTCAGGACCGCAGTTCTAGGACCCTGTTGGTTTAGTTTGTAGTCATGTTTGTATATAGCATCAATATATTAATCTCAGTAGTATTTGTTTTTAAATGTGATTTTTGATTTAAAATGCATGAGAGGTTAATTACTAAGTGTGCTTTGAGTCACAATTTTAAATTTAAACATGAATTTACACAAAATATAAATGAAATCTGTATATCAATTTTAAAACAATTGTAAAAAAAAATGGAGAACCTTAAAAGTCTTAGTCTCTTGAATTATACAGTATACTGATTAACCTCCTTAAGGTGAATTAGCTCATTATCAGGTAAGTTAAAGTTGGAATCAGCGTATGCAGTCACTAAATTACAGCCGATATTTTAAAGGTTGTTGAGAGACAAGACACAAGAATGATTCAAGAATGTTTATTTATATATAAAATTATCTATATATATGTGTGTGTATGTATGATATATATATATATATATATATATATAATATATATATATATATATATATAGTATATATATATGTATGTGTGTGTGTGTGTGTGTGTGTGTGTGTATATATATATATATTCACTACCGTTCAAAAGTTTGGGATCAGTAAGACTTGTAATGTTTTTTTAAAGAAGTCTCTTCTGCTCATCAAGGCTGCATTTATTTGATCAAAAATTCAGAAAATAAAAAACTGTAATCTTGCAAAATGTTATTAGAATATAAATAATATATGTGGTTTCTATTTAAATATCCTTTAAAATATAATTTATTTCTGTCATGAAAAGCTGAATTTCCATCACCCATGACTCCAGTTTAAAGTGTCACATGAGCCTTCAGAAATCATTCTAATATGCTGATTTATTATTAGAATTATCAATGTTGGCAACAGCCAAATATTTTTTGGGAAGCTGTGATGCTTTTTTTTTTGAAAGAAATTAAACCTTTTATTCAGCAAGGATGTGTTAAATTGTTAAGAAGTGATAGAAAAGATTTATATTGTTAGAAAAGATTCATATTTTGAATAAATGCTGTTCATTTTTAACTTTTTATTCATCAAGAATCCTGAAAAAAAGTATCACAGCTTCCAAAAAAATGTTTGGCTAAAGCATCAACGTTGATCATTCTTTTAATAAATTCACATATTAGAATGATTTTCTGAAGGATCATCATGTGACACTTTATACTGGTTCACTGCTAATGCTGATGGAAATTCAGCTTATCGTGATCACAGAAATAAATTATATTTTAAAGGACATTTAAATAGAAACCTTATTTTGCGTATAATAACATTTTGCAGATTACCTTTTTTCTGTGTATTTTGATCAAATAAATGCAGCCAGTTGATGAGCAGAAGAGATCTTTAAGAAAACATGACGTCTTAATCACGGAACGTGTGAACGGCTTTATGATATTATATACACGCATATACAAATGCATAATATATATATATATGCAGCCCTAATATATACATATATATATATATATATATATATATGTGTGTGTGTGTGTGTGGGTAGATATTATATATATATAATATACTGATTACAGACTACATGTTCAAAATTTGTGGGAGTCAGTAAGACTTAGATTACATGTTTTTTTTAAAGAAGATTCTTTTTTGGATTACATTACAAGGCTGCATTTATTTGATCAAAAAATTCCGAAAAAAAAACTGTAATTAATTTTGCAACTATTTTATTAGATATATAAAAATAATGGGTTTCCATTTTAATATATCTTTCAAAACAATAGCCACAATAGCTTCTTTCATGCAAGAAATGGCTGTTAATACTTCCAAAATACCAAACACTCCACCTTTGTTAGTGTTCACTAGCAACACTGAATAAAAGAAATCACATCTAATGATTTTAAAATTTATTTATTATAATTAGTCAATTTTGAAAACAGCTACATTACAAAAACCAATATTGGGAAACATGAAATTCACAGCAATATCACTGGGCGTGCCAGGTCAAATTTTTCTATATTAAAAACACTAGAAATGTAAATGTATCAATGAAAAACATAAGGATGTGTTACATTGTTATGAATTTTGAAAAAGACTAAATTTACACAGCAATGGAATTTATGCATAGTAACAATGAGGAAAAGACAAACAATATTACAAAAATGAATATTAAAGAAAATGAAACTTGCAACAATAATATTGCTATATATATATTATATATCAAAGACCCATATCTGAAAAAAAGTATTTCATCTCAAAACACTTTGAAGTGCATTTGGTAGTTAGTAACAATAAAGAAATCAACATTATAAAAAATCATATTAAAGAACATATTAAAGGCTGTGGATCCCCTCCATTTTCCATTATCTTGTTACTGATTTCTTCTGATGGATTCTGAATCCAATCCCCCCTTCTCCCGCCGGAAAAAACTCGAAGAATTATATAATGAAAAGATATATATGTGGCAGGTTTAATAGGAAAAATATAACGTAAAAAAAAAAATTTAATTTAGGAGAATCAGTGAATTGTGAACAACTTATTACCATTGTGTAAATTAAATGTAATCATGTAATCCATAAAAAAGTAACTGCAGTCTAATTATGAGTATTTTAAAAGTAGTTTACTTAATTACAAGTACTTGAGTTTTGGAATCTGATTACATAATCCAGATTACATGTAATCCGTTACTACCCAGCTCTGTATATATATATATATATATATATATATATATATATGATATATATATATATATATAAATATTATATATATAATATATATATATATATATATATTCATCAATGAAATGACTTGAGCGAACCCCTTTTCCATCAGTTGCTGCATGGATAGAATGGTTGTAGGCTTCAACTCTAGAGAAAGAGAGAGAGAGATAAATAAGAAACATTTGTTTAACATATTCAACTGATATATATATATCTGATTTAACACTTATGCACTGTTGGAGTTTTAGAGAGAGAGTCAAAAAGAATATTCATGTAACTGACATCTAATCACAAACTTCAAATGTGTAAGTACATAAGAGCAATACTCACCAACTGAATGATCTCTCTTCTTTCCTCAATTGTTTGTCAATCTTTCTATTGAATTCTTCCACTTCACTGAAATAGTTATCAGAGAACAATTACTTTTGTGATAACAGAAATATCAGTAGCAAAATGGTGCACTAGGCATTGTGCAAAAATAATTCATATTGTACTCTGACCTGAAATGATAATCTGGACCAGAAAGGAAGATTGTAAGAATATTTTGAGATAATGAAAATATCCCTAGTGCCTTTTTAAATCATCTGTCCTACAATGAGCCTAACCAAATCCATAAAATCACTTCATATTGGCCATGCAGAACATGACAGAAACTAACACATGATAACAATGGACTGTATGTGGAGTAGGCCTGCAGATTAGGCCAAATTGTAACAAGCTATTAAAACTGCCAAACGCCTCATTTATCATTGCAAAACAATGCCAAAACAACAGGTTAACACATAGTGCAACTAGGCAGTCAGTGCAAGTTTAATTATGAAAGATATTTTATACTTAAATATGGTAAAACAACGAGTATTAAGCCAGTATTCACACTAATACATTAAGTTGCAGGTAAATCTTACCAACCTTACATCAACCATGCTCTTGTCATCTGATAAGTTTAAGTTAATGTGTGCTGGCTAGATTCACTTATAATACTTCGTCATTAAAACTCAACAAGGATTTATGAAATCATGGCCACGAATTAACGTCGTAGTAATTAATAAAACTAGCTCACAAATTCTTAATTTGGTGGGAATTAATTATTATGTTTGAAGTTCTCACTATGTAAACTTCGCACCGTTTAAACGTTATAAAATATAACTTAATTAAATATCGATACTCACCGTCTGATTGCTGTCCACGTCTTCCATCTTTAATTAGTGTTGATCCAGTACGGTAGGTGGCGCTGTCACAAAAAACTAGGGTCCTAGAACTGCGGTCCTAGAACCGCGGTCCTGAAACTGCAGCCTCCGGTTGTGCAGGAATACCCTTCTCCTAGCGAGGGGGAGCTACACTACACGTAAGCTCCACCCATTTGCTCTGGAGTGTGCAGCCTTTCATCAGAAGGCCCAACTGTCTGAATGTAGTTGTCAGTGATCACTGTAGTCTTTTTACTACTGTAAAAACTTAAGGACCAGTGGTTCAACAAGATCTAGAGTTAAGAGTAGATTAAGAGTTAAGATCGTGATGATGAAGCATATGGAGTGAATTAACGTCTCATCATCACTGAAAATATTGTTCCCTTAAGTGCTCCCCCTTCAGGGTGAGTGTAGAATTCATACTTACCTGGCAGGGGAGATACCATGATCAAGAAGGTGGTTCACCCAGGGCGGGCTCAGCCATTGCACTCCGGTTGTGCTGACCCCTGCGAATTCCCCAAATGTGGGAATCTCGACTGCATAATTTCTGGTAGTGGGGGACTGCGTTCGCGCTCTCCCCTGATTTTCTGGTTAAAAATAGAATTGTAATGTATAAGGAATTATTACTAGTTTATAACAAATTTATCATGTGTGTGAACTGGTTGTGTTTTGGTTTGTTTTGTTTTGTTGTTGTAGTGGATTGGGTATGGGCTGATCGTTTCATTTGATTTGTGGTATATGTATATGAAAACATGATTTTTGATTACACTTGATCATGTGACACGAAAGAGTGGCTGCTTCAAGTCGAACACATCTAAGCGCAATCTTCAGAGGAAGCATTGAGTTGGCACGCTACAGTGTTGCCATGTCCGCGAATACATTACATATAATATTTATTTATTTATTTATTTAGTCTTTCTAAATTAAAAAAGCATTAATTGTTTAGTAAAATTATTTGACGCTACTAAAAAAAAAATGAGAACTACTGGTCTTAAGTTAACAGACAGTAGGGCCGTTTGCACCGCTTTAGTTCCAGAGCTAAATGTACTAAACTAAAGTACTGGCACAATTTTGCCAGTACCATTTAAAGGGTTGCATTCGCACCGACAGTGTGTACTAGGAAGTGATGTAAGCTGGTCAACAGGGAGGTCATTTGTGTGCGGTGTTCAACAATGTTAACAAAGAAGAACAACGTTAACAACAGGAGGATGGAGGATGCTGTGATCGGAGCTGTGTTTTTGTTGTCTCGCGAGTTTCACAATAATGGACATGTAATGTCGACATATACGTAAAGCGATTAAAGGAAAGGAGGACTAAGAATCTCCAACGACAACTGACAGTGCTACATTTGCTACAAGTGGCTGCACTTCAGCGTCCGTCCATCTATCGCTGTTCTCCATACTTGCGATATAAGTTGACAATGTTTACAGTACGTTAACATAACGTCTACTTTAGTTTGAGTGATTTGTATATTAATATTTAGGCTACACCAGGCTTATTTGTCAGTGATTTGTCATAATTATTACATGCTTACAAGGTTGGAAGTTCAACAAATCAGTCAATATACTACTGTGAATGTAGTTGTTAAAAAAAAAGAAAAGTATTTCATATCAATTTATGCATCACCTAATTTCATCGTAACAGGCCTGGCCTACAGGAAAGAACATTTGTTTAATCGAGCTAATATTGTGTTAGTCATATTATACAATGATTTTTAGCTTGTCTTTGTTGAATAATACAGAACATAAAGAGCTTTAAAAAGTTATTGCATATTAAATCGCAATCGCAATATTGGTAAAAAATTAAAATTGATTAAAATTGCAATAAGATTATTTTCCAAAATTGTTCAGCCCTACAGTGGATTGTTTAAATCAGGGGTCTCAAACTCAATTTACCTGGGGGCCGCTGGAGGTAGAGTCTGTGTCAGGCTGGGCCACATCAAGTATTCCACAAAAAAAGAGCACAACTGATCCAATCATCTCTATCTTTATTATTAACAGTTCTTCAACATTAACGTTTCTTCCAAACATGAACTGTTCCTCTGAATTTGAACATTCCTTTCTGAACGTTTTTTCATGAACATGAACGGTTCTTCGGAACATAGGCTTCTCTTGCCTACTCCTTGCTGCCAGAGACCTGGCAGCGCTTCCTCTCACACAGCTGAGACACATTTGGCTTGAGGGAGGAAACCGTTGAAACCCTCAGTATGGCTTGAAGATGCTTATCAGTAAGTCTGGACCTGTACTTTGACTTATTGAAGTTCATGGTGGAGAAGAGCTTTTCACATAGATAGGTGCTACCAAAAAGGCACATGGTCCGCTTGAACATCCTGGAGAGCTCAGGGAAGGTGGGTGGCAATTCTCTCAAAAACTGTCCAAGCTTGTCTGTGTTTCCACTCACCTCCCTGAACTTGACTTTGAGTTCAGAATTGCACTGCAGGTCAATGAGCTCCATTTGAAGTACAGGAGGAGCATCTTGCACATCAAAGGAGAAGGGGTCAGCAAAAATTTGAAAAGTGGCTCTGTGTGTCTTGAAGTCTGCAAACCTACGATCAAATTCCTCCTGTAGCTTCATAATGGCATCAGCATACTTCACCACTGAATGGTGTGCCCACATCCATGAGTGCCTTGCATGCAGGGAAATGGCAGAGGTTTGTCTGAGAGAGCTGGGCTTTCCATAACACAAGTTTTGTGGAGAATGCTCTCACATTGTCATAGGCAGCACTGACAAGCTGCCCCTGGCCTTGTAACTTCTTGTTCAGTACATTCAGTTCCTGTGTGATGTCAACAAGAAAAGCAAAGTCCATGAGCCATTTGGAATCACTTAACAGAGGAACATCCATCCCATCCTTCTCCATGAAGGCTTTCACTTCTGCACGCAACTCAAAAAACCTCTTCAAGACTCCCCTACTGAGCCAACGTACCTCTGTGAAGTAGAGCACATCCTCATATTCTGACTCTATTTCCTCCAAAAAGGCGCGGAACTGCCGGTGCTTTAAGCCCCTAGATCTGATATGGTTGATGCATTTTACAACAACAGACATCACATTGTCAAACCTCAGGCATTTGCTGCAAAGGGCCTGCTGATGGATAATGCAGTGCAGAGCAATGGCCTCCTCCACATTCTCCTCTTCCAGTTTTCTTTGAACAAGTGCCACCAGTCCATTTTTTCCTTCCTGTCATTGATGGCGCTCCATCGGTTTGTTATTCCAGCAAACCTCTTCCAGGGCAAACCGGCATCCTCAATAGCACCACACAGCAGGCGGAATATCTCCTGAGCGGTGGTCTGACCATGCATTGGAATCACAGCGAGCAACTCCTCGATCACTTCAAAATTGTCGTTAACACCACGGACATATACTGCGAGCTGCGCAGTGTCAGTGTTGTCCGTGCTCTCATCAAGAGCGACAGAGTATGCACAAAAAAATTTGGCTTTCTCACGAAGTTGAACATATATGTCTTCTGACAGGTCAGAAATGCGCTCTGCCACTGTGTTAGCTGAAAGGCTGATTTTGCTAAACTGATCATTCTTTTCTGGACAGACTTTACTTGCAGCTAGTAACAAACTCTTTTTGATGAACTCGCCTTCCTTGAACGGCTTTCCGGACTTAGCAATAATCTCACTCACCGTGTAGCTAGCTTCGACTGCTGCTTCATTCTCTTTTTTTGCTTTCTTTAATAACTCTTGTTGCCTCAATAGACATTTTTTAAGATTGGCAACCCGGTTCTTTCTCTCATCTCCCTGGTATTTTGTATACTCCTTAGCATGCCTAGTTGAGTAATGACGTCTGATGTTATATTCCTTATACACCGCAACTTTCTCTGTACATATGAGACACGTAGGGGTGCCCCTGTGCTCAACAAAAAAATATTCCGTCTCCCACTTTTTCCTGAAATTGCCTGTGCTCGTCACCAACCTTTCTCTTCACAGCACGTTTTGAGAGCGACATGACTGGAACTGGGTGATAGCATATATTTTCCGTTCACTTGGTGTCACACACGTTTCAACAAGTGATGGGTCGTTCGCGAATGAACCGGCTGGTAGGTGAACGTTGCGAGCTGGCTCGCATATCTGAAGAGCCGACTCTTTAAAAAAAAAAAAAAAAAAAAAAAAATCATCATGTAATAATGAAATAATTAATAATTTAAATTGTATTTAAAATAATATACTAATTCAAAGAACAATAATAAAAAAAATATATAGGCCTAAAGGCGCACACATTCGTTTCGACTGTCTGATCAGCCTCACATTCTGTTCCTGTCAATCCCGCGGCGTCAACCAGTTATACTGCATGAGCGAGCCAACTCACACAAAGTGTAATTTCTGAATGCAAATATCTCATAAAATAAAAATAAGGTCAGCATTGTGTGTGTGTGTGTGTGTGTGTGCTAGTTATTATACATAACTAGTGACATGCATAACATGCATGCTGGTTATAACATGGAAGAGAGAAAAAGAGGGATCAGTTTAATTTATTTTTCTTTAATATGGGTTCTATTATGTTGTTCAGATTCAGATAGTATTTGTTTTGAATGTTGTTTCTATACATTAAAAAGTTGTAATTTAAATGCAAATGTTTAATAGTATTCTTTTTTTTATAACAAATCAATGCATTTTTAAAGATATTGTGAGACATTGTGAGTATGAGTTCATTTAATAATTTAATTAGAACTGTTTTCACACCTGTCATAGTCAAAGTCATAGTTAAAACATTTATTTTTTAAAGAGCCATTTATGAGCTAAAAGAGCCGGGTCTTTTCAGCGAGCTGAGTCAAACGAGCCGGCTCACGAAAGAGCCGGAATGTCCAAGTACTTCGCGGTTGGCTTGACAACCGTTGACAACAAACGCTGCCGAAAGCTGTCACGAGATCTATGGTAGCCCATAAGTGATAACAAAATAAAACAAAAGTGCGGCGAGCGCGGCATACGCAACGACTCAGCAAAAAGGTGCGTTTCAGAATAACTCGCGGGCCGCACTAACACTAAACTTTGATGTCAAGTGGGGGGCCACAAAATATCATCCCGCGGGCCTCAAGTGGCCCGCGGGCCGCGAGTTTGAGACCCCTGGTTTAAATGAACAAGATAATGATGAAAAACAAAAATCCAAAGGAGTATGGAGTGGAGCATCTAGTTCGCGCGAATGACGCGAATTGAGCGAATGTGCTTTCCACATTTTTAGAGGTTTTTCGCGAATTCGCGTCTGATGCCCGAGTTGAAAAATTTGAACTTTGGCGTCAATTCGCGCCACGTTAACCTATCAGGAGCCTGCTCAGGAGTCACTCATTCAACATGAAGGAACGACTGATATTGTCAGTGAGCAGTCACCCAGCGCTATATGACACAAGTTCATATTTCTATAGAGACAGGAATAAAAAGGAAGAGTGTGTTGTAAATACACATTTAACTTTTGAGTCACGTACATGTTTATCGACCCGCGGCCTTCCCGACGTTTTTACAATTATTTTCCCCCTAATAAAGCTACTTTTTGCTAACAAGATAATGCGTTTATTCAGAGGACGTGTGCAGGAAAAAGTGGAAAAGCCTTGAATGCTCGATCAACATCAGCCATCTTGCAAACAGACAACTTGCTTTCTACGCACGTCTATTTCGCTCTAGACGCGCGAATGCATTCAAAATGTTCAAGCGGCAAACTAGACGCGAATTTGACGCTCTATTCGTGTTTGGTGTGAACGCAGCATTAAAGGTCTTTAACGTTGTGTTTCGTGCCTTTGCTTTTAAGTTCCGAAACTAAAGCCTATATGGCTTTACCCTTCATCATATCTGTTTGCGCTGCGTGTTTCAAAGCCAAGCGTGCACTTTTTTTCACGCGATCAGCTCATGATCCGGTGTTTGCTGCGGCTCCTTTCTAAATTACTAAATAAGTACTAAATTATTACTATATTACTACACTATATAGTAGTAAAACACATGTGAAAAATAGCCTACTTTTTGATCAGTTCATCAAGAAAATTCAGGAAATAATAGATATTGAATGGATGTTTGAACTTATTTGCAAGATTTTAATATTGAACTCTCAAAGTACCCTAGATAGATGAATTTAAAATGTACAAAATTTTCTTCCGGGGGGCATGCCCCCAGACCCTGCTAGATGAATCAATGTCCACCCACCACAGTCTCACAAAATCCTGTGGGAAACACTGAACTTGCTTCATTTGTTCATGATAGGGCTGGGCGATATATCGCATGCGATTGTCACGCGCATTTCGTCAGTATAGCCGGTTCCCTGATTACTGCTAAATCGCCATCACCTGCTTTCAAAATGCGCGTGACAATTGCATGCGACATGTCACCCAGACCTAGCTGTTAATATTTTTTCATAAGGTTCTTACTTTGATCATATTAGGGAAGCGTGAAATTACTAATTTGGCTGTCGTTTAAATGGAAGTTTTGTATCCGACTAGTCTAAAAGCAAGAAACCCCCCAAAAATGGTAAAAAAAACCCGTTGTGCGTGTATATAATAGCCTACATTTGAAATAATTAATCTATGAATCACACTGACAAATCCCTCAATGAATTCTGCTAAAAATAGGTCACAATTATGCCTCGCGTTATTTAATTTTAGGCGGTCGTTTAAAAAAAAATAAAAATAAATAGAAGAGAACACACTCAACGTCAGCCAATGCTTGCTTATTTAAAATTAGCTGGGGAAATGCAGAACAATGAAAAATCAATTAATAGCCTGAATTCTTCATCTTCATATAACTTTATCTTCACAGAATTCTTGCTTATTTAATTTTTTATGGGGATATTAAAACACAAGACAAATTCTTCATATTTATTAGTTTGGGATATTTTTTATAAAAAAGAAAAAAACAACATACTTCGTCATGTAGGCTATATCATCTAAAAACAAAACGAACAACTTATGCGCAAAATTGGAATATCACATAAAACATTTCCATCCAACACATCAAAGAGAACAAAATCGTCACTTCCTGTTAACCTGGCACTAAATATCAGTATGAAAACTTGGAGAACTGAATAAAATAATTTTCATATTATAAATTACTTAACACAATAAATGATGTCATTGCCTTCAGATGCATGCTGCTGTTTGGAAACACAGTCGTGTAAGACCTTATACAGAAATACTTAGATGACAGACTTTGTTCAGGCATTTCAGAATGACCATAACAACATTTCAGATGCTGTGGAATGAGATCAGTCCGCTGCTAGTCAAGTATACCGCCTCATAGCGCAAAGTCATATATTTTTGCGCTTAGAGGAATTTATTCGCAAAATGCATTTCCATCTCCCATTATTCGCACATGTCAAAAACCACCTCAAGTGAGCGTAAAAACTTTTTTGCGAATTTAAGGGATTTTTATTTGAAATCTGGCCTTTCCATCACTCGTTTCTCATTCGATAGACTTCAAAATGCGCATTAAAACAGGGTGATGGAAACATATTCTTGCACTTGAAAAAACAGACATAACGAAAAGCAAGCCAAGAGAATTTCGTAAAGCGCCTGGACATCACGCAGCACCACCGAAGTGGGTCTTCGAGGAATAGACGGCGCGGATGGGATCGCAGCGGCGGCGGGCTGTAGAGAATGACATTAGCTGGCTTTGGCTAGTCTCTAAGCTAGACGGCTACGTGCCTGTAATGAATATGATTATGTATCGCTCCAGTAGCGTTATAGTAAGCCAATGTGACATTACACAGTTCACACAAAACTTTTCAGTTTCCTTCTAATTAAAAATAATCCCACACCTTGCTCGTCTTTTTGCGTGGTCACTTTTGAGCTTGACACAACTGACAAGAAAAAAACTCATGCGAGGCATAAGGTAAAAATGTAGTTTACGTCCCGAAACACTTGTAAAAATAATGTATTATTTTCAAATCTTTTATTTTAACTTATTTAAAATGTTTTAAATGTAACAATGGGAATTTGGTAGTAACATAAAATGATGGTAATTTGAATGATAATAAGGTTTTTTTTTTTGTGTGTGTAATCAACTATTGTTTTCAGTGTGGACTAGTAGGAGCTGTACCGTTTAGTCGACTAGACCCGCACATCCCTAGATCATATATGGTCATATTTTTAAAATGCAGTGTGCCCCCAGTTCTTCTGTCTTTATCTCCACTCATTGTTCTTTAGTGTCTGTAGTGAGTGTGATTTGTAGGATTGTCGTTGTTGTGCTTTGACCCCTCCCCTCCTCATACTGACTCCTCCCCTCATTTTATCCCCTCCCTTTACCCTCCCATTTTATCATGGCTTTGTCTGCCTGTTTCTTGAAACTTTTTCAAGTCTAAGGTGTGAACGACCGGTGCTCAAGTAAGGGGGGTTTCATGACCCTTTAAGCCTTACCTTACCTGAGCTATGTTAACAATTGCATTCTGCACAAGAACATTTAGAGTTAAAAAATTAATAAATAAAAGCTTACCATCATCATATTTGCTGTATCAAAGAATGTGGTTCCTGCTGTTGACCATTTGTGGGCATCGCTTCTCGGCCTTTTGGCTAAGATCAAGTGTAGTATCTGTTCTTATCAGTTTAATATCTGATACGTGCCCTACCCGGGCACCATATATTAAATTGATTTTTGGAAAAAGGAGATGGAATAGGGGCTTGCTCCGTCCACTCCACGCATCGACCCGGTATTGCAGTACCTCCGGGAACGGTGCACCCCCTAAAATGGTTAACAAAAGAATTTAAAAAAGTGTGATAGTAATAAATGTGTAAAGAAATAGTTTTTATTTTAGTTGGTTGAGTGAAAAATTGTTGAAGTAGTGATGCTGGCCACTATTTATTTAATTATTTAATTATTTTTCATCTTTATATGTTTGTCAGCAGGCAAGAAAATAGGGATTATTCATTCATAAACATTTTGTCTGAGTGTATGTGTGCACAAAAGCAATGGGTAAAAAAAATTCTGGTTAGTCTAGTTTGCTCCTGCTGGCGAGATGGTCCTCACTGCAGAACACCAGATCCATCTCCTCCCACCTTACATATTCCTAAACCTACCCGTCTCCACCCCCTGATCCCTAAACCCACCCGCCGCCACCCCTTAACCTACCCATCTCCACCCCTAAACCTTCCCATCTCCACCCCCCAGATGAGGATCCAACCACGCCCCCTGGATCTTGTGTTCTGCAGTGAGGGGCTACTGCTGCTGGTAGGTGCTGTGATTACTCCATTTTGTGAGCAAAACCCTTTTTGTTTGTTTGTTTGTTTGTTTGTTTGTTTGTTTTTTAACATTTATGGCTATTAAAAATTAAACACCTTTTAATGGTGGTTTACTAAAAATTTTAATTGTTCAGTTTGGGTACCAGATAGTTTAAACAAACTTGACAAAACATTTTTTTATTTCTGATAATCCACTGTTAGATTTTTGCTGTATTTGGCTGAGCAATAGTTTGGGTGGATTGCTAATGTACTAGATTTTCATTAATGCATAAAATAAGTAAGCTTGACCAAAGTTCTTATGGGGAGAAGAATATATTAAAGGTAGCAGTTCTTCAGCAGTGATTTTAGCATATATTTTCCTTCAAACAATCTTAACCCAGTGTACTGTCTGTGAGACTAGAACTTTATACCAGGTAAAAAAAAATGCGCTATAAACAATACAATAACACCCCGTGGAGAGCCAATACACCTCATGATGACCTGATAGGACCTCTCCCATGGACCTCATGCTGATCTAATGGGCTAATTTTAGTTGTTAGAGGTTTTTGTTGATTGCATCTGAGGCACAGTCACAATGTAAATGCATCTGACTGAAGATACACATAAACAATCACTACCCTTACAGAAAAAAAATTAAGAAATGCTTCAGTACCCAGTACAGTCTTAATGAAATCATCTTTCACACTGCACGTTGGACTCGGAAAATTGCCTTCTGTGTGGACACAAACATGTCCCGGGATTGATTCCGGGATTGACCCCGGGTTGGGGACCTAGTAACATTGCTGGGTTCAGTCCCGGAACGAGCGCTGTGTGAACAAAAGCCAGAACCAATGCTGTAGAGGGTGTGTCGTAGTGATGACGCACGCTATCACGTGACTCTTTTAGCGTGTTTTGAAGGCAGATCAACGTTCACGACTAAACAAATATGTGCAAACTGTAACGAAGCAGAGATCAGTTAGTTCCTCACTAATCCGCGCTGAAGCTGAGATCGTTCGCCAGCTTCAGTGTAAGTTAACGTTCCTAGCGTTTTCGACTCGTACATTACACGTCACATCCTGATATCACGTGTCTTCACGGGACCTTTACGGGCTGTGTGTGAAAGCACACACATATTCCAGGTAATCACTGGCCGTGTGAAAGGGGCAAAATCTAGCGACCCGGGAACAATTGCCAGGACACATTACCCGTGTATTTTACGGAATCGCAGTGTGAAAGGGGCTAGAGTCAGTGTTGTCATGACATTTATTTAATGCATATTTTGAACTGTATTTGAGGGAACCCCATCAGTTCAGTGCACTTTTTTGTCATTCTAGTTGTATAATATTCCTGTTAAATTCTGAAAAAATTGTCAATGAGCAGAAGAAATTAGAGTTTGGAGCATCATTTTGTCTGATTGGTAGTTCAGTCGATCTTCTGCGTGTGGCCAAACAGTGTTACTAACTGCAGAGTCAAATGAATTCCATCTCCACATCTCTGGGCATCTAATGGGGTGGAAGGATAGAGTTGTGGGTAGGGTGAGGTTGAGGCTGGATATTCTACCTCTACCCATTAGGCACAAATTATATATATATATATATTTGCACAAATTTATATCTGACAGGGTTCCCACGCTTCTTGAAAGTACTTGAAAGTACTTGAATTTCAGAAACATGGATTCAAGGCCTGGAAAGTACTTGAAAACTAACATAGGTCCTTGAAAGTGCTTAAATTAAATTTGAAATCAGTTTTGTTTATGCTGATATTTTTAAAATTGTCCGATATGTGCTTCTGTCAAAAACAGAAACAGAAACGGGGGGGGGGGGGGGGGGGGGGGGGGGGTTATCTGTTTGATCTCTGACGCGATCGCGCGCAGCAGCGCAAAGTTGATTCTGTGTGCTTGATCTTATATTATTGATCTATATATATATATATATATATATATATATATATATATATATATATTTAATATATATATATATTGTTGATTTAAGTAGCAAATGAGAATAGCTAAAATCAATGCATATATTTTGAGACAAAGGTCTTCTTTATGATTTTTGATTATGATAATTAAAGCAACGCTTTTTAAATGAAAGAATATGTAAATGTATGGTATTTGGGGTAAAAAGCGCCCCCGCTGTAGCGTGATTAACATGATAATTAATAGACTGCTGACTTTTTCATTTGTTGACATGATATTCAGATGCTAAATACCATATTATGTTGGGTGTCCTTCTTGGAGATAATCACCATGTTTAGAATGAAACCATCATATTTAAAAACATGATATTAATAATGTTTAAGCGCCGCGCGCTTCACATTGATGTTTATATATCTATAGCGCGTGGGCGTAGTGATGCGCGGGTTACCCGCGGGTCGGGTTGGGGCGGGTAAAGAAATTGTAACTTTATTTGCGGGGCGTGTTGGGGCGGGTCATTAAAAACAAAACAACAACAACAAAAAACATATTGTCGTGTTGGGCGATATGGTAATTTTTCAAATCAGATCAGATCGACGATACACGATATTATCGTGCATGGGTGGAGCAAGAGAGAGACTTTTTGTTCTTGACATAGCATAACTATTTGGTGTTTTAAACCGCGCAGGTGCCCGAGAGAGAGGAATAAATCATAATCAAATAATCACCAATAATCAAAAAAAATAAAAAAATACTTTCAAACATACTGATAAACTAACGTTAAATATAAAAATACTGTATTTAAAACGGCTAGTTCATATGTAGTCGGACGCAACTGTCATATCGCGCGTCCTGTGACAAATTTGCCGCATCTGCGCATGGAAGTTATCAGTCTAAATGTTCTGCAAAGTCAGTCAACGGTAAAAATCAATAGTATATTTCATTTGAAGTCCAACAGTTTAACACTAATATTGGACATAAAAAAACACGTTAAATATAAAGTAGGCTATTCAAAACAGGTAAGTTCATATATTTGAAGGTAGTGTTGAATTGAACTGATGCATCAGTCATACAGCGCTCTGGACCGCGCGCCTCATGACGAGCTCGACGCACCGCCACAGAAACAAGAATGAGATGCATTCTAACATAACTGTGGCATTAAACTCAGTTAGTGGGGGCTCGTTTAAAATATTACACATATATAGGCCGTTCAGATTACTTGTTAAAGTGCAATGAAAAACCTTATATCTGCAGACGATGTACAGACTTCACCGGCTACATGTGCTAATCCTCGTGTGTGTGTGTGTGTGTGAGAAATGCGGTGCTGAAGTGAAATAGCTGGGCAGTTTGATAGCTGAATCATAATAGGCTGCCTCATAACCTGCGGGTCGGGTTGGGGCGGGTAAGGAAATGTTACTTTATTTGCGGGGATGGGTTGGGGCGGGCCAAATAATTTCATAAAAGCGGGACCCGCGGGTTTGAGAAAAAACCCCGACCCGCGCATCAGTATTGGGCGTGGTCGCATAGAGTTAGTGAAGGGAGACGTAAAAGACTGGACATTGCGTTGGTTTCATATGGATTACTTTATTACTTAATATTTGTTGTCGATAAGACTTGCTTAGTTTAAAAGTAGACATGTCAAGATTTCTATAGAAATATCTCTCATATCTCTTTGTAGAGTATTTGTTAAGTTTCAGTTCATTTTAATAACGTATTTCTAAATGAAGATCACGCAGATAAAGGCTGCAGACAGCGCACTCTGTTTGTTTTCTTTATTTTATAAATGCCCAAAGTTTTCTTATTATGTGTGTATACAAATAAAAGTAGACCCTTTACAGATTCTATTGATGTATTGCTCTTACCTGTACGATTAAAAAACTGAAAGTGTAATTTAAGTTATTTTCGGCGATATGCCTCACAACGCCTATATGCAGACTGAATAAAAAATAATTTATATTTTTCAAAATGTGCAGAAAATAGTACAAACTCTGCGAAAGTGAATGTTTTGAAGTATTAACTTAAACATTATTAAAAAAAAAACAAACAAAAAAAACAACAACATTATTTTAGCTTAAGGTATTGTATCTATGGTCCTCTGTGGGCCTTTTACCCCGTGCTGGGGCGCCTCTTCCCCCGTGTTGGGTAAAAGGCCCCTCTTGCCACCTCATACATTTATAGGATTTTTAAACAAAACAAATAACTTGAATTGTTTATTTTCACACAAAATCAGTTGCTCCGTTAATAGTCAATACAAATATATTTTTGTATTTATTATTTTGTATGTATTATTTTGAAATATAACATATTTTAGGCGCAGTGAATAGCACAGTTTTCCTTAAGGTGTTCCTTTAGCCCCGTTGTACCCTACCTCCCGCGTTCCTGCAATGTGTGTGCTGCTCCAGTATATGGCATATAATTTTCGCACATCAGTGAGCCGCTATCAATATGCGGGGTATTTAAATAGGCATATCTCGCGGTAGCGGGGGTTTTACCCTAACCGGAGATTTGCGTCCCGCGGGAACCCAATCCCAAAGTCTAGCGCATTAACCTATGGAGAAGCAGTGCTAATTAGGCTATCAGTCTCAGTGCTGGGAAAGTGCAAATTCAATGGGATTTACAATAAAAAGAGATTTACAAAATAATTTTAATGTTATCACAACATTTAGCAGCTTTTTATTAAATAAAAAATTGAGACATTCTTAATTTAAAAACTCTTACATTTTGTACAAGAACTACAGCAAAAACCAGTGTAATGCATTTTTTATCAATATTTCAGAAACTGCATTTGAATATTAGCAGTGTTGAATTTAATGGATTTCAAGTCCTTTAAAACACGACTGTCTAAAACGGTTGAAATTTATAAAACCTACACATTCAAAACATCATTATTACTCTGACATTTCTTTATGTAAATACTAAGTGTAAGTGAAATGGTAAGAACAGTAAGGACTTTCATGAAGTTATGTGCTGGGGGTGTGAATTTCAAAGGTGCTTTATTTAATAAAATGGTACTTTAAAAAGTCCTTGAAAGTCCTTGAATCTGGTGTTCATGAAAGAGTGGGAACCCTGATCTGATGAAAGGCTGCTCACTGCAGAGCAAATGGGTGGAGTTTACGTGTAGCTCCTCCTCGCTAGACGTCTAGCTAGGGGGAGCTACACGTAAGCTCCACCCATTTGCTCTGCAGTGAGCAGCCTTTCATCAGAAGGCCCAACTGTCTGAATGTAGTTGTCAATTATCACTGTAGTCTTTGTACTACTGTTAAAACTTAAGGACCAGTGGTTCAACAAGATCTAGAGTTTAGAGTTGAGAGTTAAGATTGTGATGATGAACCATATGAAGTGAAGTAACGTCTCATCATCACTGAAAATATAGTTCCCTTAAGTGCTCCCCCTTCAGGGTGAGTGTAGAATTCATACTTACCTGGCAGGGGAGATACCATGATCAAGAAGGTGGTTCACCCAGGGCGAGGCTCAGCCATTGCACTCCGGTTGTGCTGACCCCTGCGAATTCCCCAAATGTGGGAATCTCGACTGCATAATTTCTGGTAGTGGGGGACTGCGTTCGCGCTCTCCCCTGATTTTCTGGTTAAAAATAGAATTGTAATGTATAAGGAATTATTACTAGTTTATAACAAATTTATCATGTGTGTGAACAAGTTGTGGATTATTATGTTTGATTGTGATAATACAGTGGATAAGGGCTGAACGATTCATTGCATTTGCGATGTCGCGATATGAAAAAACATGATTTTTCAGTCACAGGGCTGCGATTACACTCAATCACGTGACACAAAAGAGAGTAAAGAGGTGTGTTTGACTGGACTTGCAGATCGATCAGTGTCAAGAAGTTAGTTTTAGATAGATAAATTTAACTTTAAAATCTACAAAATTTTGTTCCAGACCCTGCTAGATAAATCAAGGTCCACCCACCACAGTCTCACAAAATCCTGTGGGAAACACTGAACTTGCTTCATTTGTTCATGATAGCTGTAAATATTGTTTGTTAAGGTTCTTACTTTGATGATATATGGTCATATTTTTAAAATGCAGTGTGCCCCAATTCTTCTGTCTTTATCTCCGCTCATTGTTCTTTAGTGTCTGTAGTGAGTGTGATTGTAGGACTTTTGAGTTATGTTTTGACCCCTCCCCACTCATACTGTCTCCTCCCCTCATCCCACCCTTTACCCTCCCATTTTATCATGGCTTTGTCCGCCCATTTCTTGAACCTTTATCAAGTCTAAGGTGTGAACGACTGGTGCTCAAGTAAGGGGGGTTTCATGACCCTTTAAGCCTTACCTTACCTGAGCTATGCTAACAGTTGCATTCTGAACAAGAACTATTAGAGGAAAAAAAATAACTAAAAATCTTACCATCATCATATTTGCTGTATCAAAGAATGTGGTTCCTGCTGTTGACCATTTGTGGGCATCGCTTCTCGGCCTTTTGGCTAAGATCAAGTGTAGTATCTGTTCTTATCAGTTTAATATCTGATACGTGCCCTACCCGGGCACCATATATTAAATTGATTTTTGGAAAAAGGAGATGGAATAGGGGCTTGCTCCGTCCACTCCACGCATCGACCCGGTATTGCAGTATCTCCGGGAAAACGGTGCACCCCCTAAAATGGTTAACAAAAGAATTTAAAAAAGTGTGATAGTAATAAATGTGTAAAGAAATAGTTTTTATTTTAGTTGGTTGAGTGAAAAATTGTTGAAGTAGTGATGCTGGCCACTATTTATTTAATTATTTAATTATTTTTCATCTTTATATGTTTGTCAGCAGGCAAGAAAATAGGGATTATTCATTCATAAACATTTTGTCTGAGTGTATGTGTGCACAAAAGCAACGGGTAAAAAATTTCTGGTTAGTCTAGTTTGCTCCTGCTGGCGAGATGGTCCTCACTGCAGAACACCAGATCCATCTCCTCCCACCTTACATATTCCTAAACCTACCCGTCTCCACCCCCTGATCCCTAAACCCACCCGCCGCCACCCCTTAACCTACCCATCTCCACCCCTAAACCTTCCCATCTCCACCCCCCAGATGAGGATCCAACCACGCCCCCTGGATCTTGTGTTCTGCAGTGAGGGGCTACTGCTGCTGGTAGGTGCTGTGATTACTCCATTTTGTGAGCAAAACCCTTTTTGTTTGTTTGTTTGTTTGTTTGTTTGTTTTTTAACATTTATGGCTATTAAAAATTAAACACCTGTAACAGTGGTTTACTCAATTTTAATTGTTCAGTTTGGGTACCAGGTAGTTTAAACAAACTAACAAAACATTTTTTATTTCTGATAAACCACTGTTAGATTTTACTGTATTTGGCTGAGCAATAGTTTGGGTGGCTCGCTAATGTACTAGATTTCTTTAATGCATAAAATAAGTAAGCTTGACCAAAGTTCTTATGGGGAGAAGAATATATTAAAGGTAGCAGTTCTTCAGCAGTGATTTTAGCATATATTTTCCTTCAAACAATCTTAACCCAGTGTACTGTCTGTGAGACTAGAACTTTATACCAGGTAAAAAATGCGCTATAAACAATACAATAACACCCCGTGGAGAGCCAATACACCTCATGATGACCTGATAGGACCTCTCCCATGGACCTCATGCTGATCTAATGGGCTAATTTTAGTTGTTAGAGGTTTTTGTTGATTGCATCTGAGGCAGAGTCACAATGTAAATGCATCTGACTGAAGATACGCATAAACAATCACTACCCTTACAGAAAAAAAATTAAGAAATGCTTCAGTACCCAGTACAGTCTTAATGAAATCATCTTTCACACTGCACGTTGGACTCGGAAAATTGCCTTCTGTGTGGACACAAACATGTCCCGGGATTGATTCCGGGATTGACCCCGGGTTGGGGACCTAGTAACATTGCCGGGTTCAGTCCCGGAACGAGCGCTGTGTGAACAAAAGCCAGAACCAATGCTGTAAAGGGTGTGTCGTAGTGATGACGCACGCTATCGCGCGACTCTTTTAGCGTGTTTTGAAGGCAGATCAACGTTCGCGACTAAACAAATATGTGCAAACTGTAACGAAGCAGAGATCAGTTAGTTCCTCACTAATCCGTGCTGAAGCTGAGATCGTTCGCCAGCTTCAGTGTAAGTTAACGTTCCTAGCGTTTTTGACTCGTACATTACACGTCACATCCTGATATCACGTGTCTTCACGGGACCTTTACGGGTTGTGTGTGAAAGCACACACATATTCCAGGTAATCACTGGCCGTGTGAAAGGGGCAAAATCTAGAGACCCGGGAACAATTGCCAGGACACATTACCCGTGTATTTTAGAGGAATCGCAGTGTGAAAGGGGCTAGGGTGAGGGTGTGGGTGGATATTACCTCCACCCATATGCACCATTTTGAACTGTATCGAGGCTCTATATTTGCTGCTCCTCGCTGGACGTCTAGCGAGGGGAAGCTACACTACACGTAAGCTCCACCCATTTGCTCTGCAGAGAGCAGCCTTTCATCAGAGGGCCCAACTGTCTGAATGTAGTTGTCAGTGATCACTGTAGTCTTTGTACTACTGTTAAAACTTAAGGACCAGTGGTTCAACAAGATCTAGAGTTAAGAGTAGATTAGGAGTTTAGATCATGATGATGAAACCTATAAAGTGAAGTAACGTCTCATCATCACTGAAAATATAGTTCCCTTAAGTGCTCCCCCTTCAGGGTGAGTGTAGAACTCATACTTACCTGGCAGTGGAGATACCATGATCAAGAAGGTGGTTCACCCAGGGCGAGGCTCAGCCATTGCACTCCGGTTGTGCTGACCCCTGCGAATTCCCCAAATGTGGGAATCTCGACTGCATAATTTCTGGTAGTGGGGGACTGCGTTCGCGCTCTCCCCTGATTTTCTGGTTAAAAATAGAGCTCTTATGTACACAGTTTATAATGAATTATTACTATTATAAAAGGACCACCAATTTAGTCATGAGTGAATCTAAATGAGAGGCCAAAACTTTGGCAAATAGTTTCACATCATAGTTTAGAAGAGACAAAGGTCTATAATTTCCGCACTGAGTCAAATCTTTATTAGGCTTAAGGAAACAAAGTAATGTCTTTGGCCACGTCTTTGGACGTGGATGATTTAGAACTTTCGCAGTAGCTCTTTTTTCGGTACTTTTTGTGTGCTTGAGTGGGTTGGCCACACATTGCACAGATGTACACTTTTACAGGGGCTGGATGTCCCATGCCACTGCGCTCTGCTTTCTTTCTCTTGTAGAACAGAGATCTTGATGGTGGAGGAATGGATGCCTGCGGCAGGGAAATGGCGGGAGGTCCTGTTAGGGGCGCACCCATCAGCTGAGTTGGCGTGGACGTGCGCATGGTCTGGACTGGTGCAGGTAACAGCGGAGTGGGAGGAGCGGGGGGGCAGAGATAAGAGATGTGGGAGTCTGGGTTTAAGCTTTCTGGTCCCTGCCAAAGATGCAGTGGCCTGATACTGCACTGTAGGTCGGCTGGTGTGTGGTCTTTCGTCAGGGAGCTCGATAGCTGGGGGCTGGCTGGTGCTAGAAACACTCTGATGACGACGGAGGACAGCCAGACCTTGATCCGTCACATTTGTGGCTGACAAGGCCTCCTGCCTCCTGATGAACTCACTAACGCATTTTGAATTTATTTTTAGGATTGGAATGCCGAGTTTGCTGAGTTCAGCGTCATCCACAGTCACCCTCTGCTGCACACGCTGGTACATTTTGGTGATGTGATGCTTCAGTGGCGACCCTTGAGCCTTTCCTCCAGAACCAGGATGAAGCCACAGCTGTTTAATAAGGCAGTACATCAGACGGTTCTTTCTGGAGTCAACCAAGTGGGCGGCCGAGTAACGCTTGCTGAACTTCAGCTTTTGCACCAAAGATGCCTCAGACGGATCTCCACTTGTTCGGCCGAACAGAGCATTGCCCCAGCGTGCCGAGTAAAGGCTGTCGAACTGCTGGATGCTGCGATCGTGGAGGTCAAGGTTGTTCCAGGCACTGATGACCCTCTGTCTGATCGAGTCACTCATCGCAAGCTTTCCCTCCTCCAAGGCGATCTCAACAAGGACTTTGCACAGATCCTCTACGTGTTGGTACCCAGGGAGATGATTCGGACCACACACATCCTCCACACAGGGATCAAACTCTGCAGCCGCTACCTGGTCAGTGAGGCACAGACTGTTTCTCAGAGGAGTCAGACGTTCACCCTCACTGTCGGAGTTGTATCCCACATCCTCCTCCTCTTCCTCCTCTGCCGTGGCAACAGAGACCTCATCATCTTCATCCTCATCCACTCGAAGTGTCTCTCTGGTCTGAGCGTATTGGTCAGGAGCACTGAAAGTCTCTGATGACTGAGAGAACAGATACTCCAAACCTATCCGCTCATTATCAGCAGGAACTGGAGGCCTGTAGTTTGTCTCCTCGACCTCCCCAAACAGTTCCTGACACCTTTGATTCAGCCGATGTTTCAGAGGAGACACGTACTACATGTGTTTTCTCCCTTTTTGGCCTTTGACGCTTGCTGACTCCCTGTCAGAGTTCCAGCGTGTAATGCCAGCCAGGAGATACACCTGGTAGGGGACAGCAGCACAGTGGGGCCCAGGGATCATGTTGGGCAGAAAAGAATGAAAGCCTTCCAGGCTGTTGCTCCCTCTCACTGTGCTGTATCATGGAAGACGCACACCGTTACGGGTCACATACTTTGTGATGGTGTACATGTTTCTCCCCGGCGGATCCTGGATGCATTCGAGGTGCTTCTGTTGGTTCTCCCAAACGTGGTCGATGGCCGCAGCGTCCTTGAACAGATGCACCTGGTTCTCATCCATCCCAGCTGCTCCCTTCAAGATGTCAATGGCACTCTGGACATGTGCACAGGTTTCCTGGGCACCAATTGTGATCCTCCTGACATGATGGCTGAGGTCTGACTTGCTGACATGCAGTTCGATGATCTGGCTGTCCGTCAGGGAAGCATAGCTCGTTGGGTGACCGGCACGTATCGCCTGTACCAGGAGAGCCACATCGTCCTTGTTGTAGGCGAAGACCGCAGCGGATAGGGCGGACTTAAACAGGGCATACTTTGGATGGTGATCCGTCCGTAGGGCCGCATCAAATCGATGGATCCAATGAAAGATCGAGCCGTACCAGCATACCCCTGTCGGTCCACTCGCTGAAGAGCTGCTCCACAGAAGACACGCCGTGGATGCGACAGCAGCCGCGATCCACGTACATGAGCTCGGGAGGTGCCTCGTCAGCTCTCCTGTACCTCTCCATGAGGCCTTCAGCCATCGGCCGCATTTTGTCCAGCGACTCCTCACAAGTCAGGACTGACGTGAGGATCTGGCCCAGCTCGTTGGCCACGTTGGTGCACCATTCCGCCGTGCCCTTTCCATCCCCGGAAAGTTTCTTGCAGATCTGGTAACGAATAATAAAAAGCAAAGAGGTTCAAACATTTGTTATCATTTTTCGTTCGTTCATCATTTTTTTTTTCACAGTGTTGGCTTATTAGTTTAGTCAGGGGCCAGTTGTTCAAAAGTAATCTGATTGGATTTTTTCCATCAGAGTGGAACAAATCTTGAAAATGGATTGCTGAAAAGAAAAAAAAAAGATTCTGAATTCGGATTAGATCAGGATTACGTGTTGGTACCCAGCAGTTTGTAAGTGTTTTTGCCTCGTTTTGTCATTAGACTACTGCGTGATCATCGTTGCTAGGGAAACTTTGCTTTAATTACTGTGTGTCTTACCCTGGTAAATACGTGTGAATTGTGGCGTTTGGTTTTGCGTTTGCCTATCGCGCGGACTGGACAGTTTCGGTCTGCTAAATAGGGAGGCGTGACAAAAGCCAGTAAGCCGGTAAAAAGTACTTAAAGAGCTGTTCTTTACGCTCTTGTCAGAAGAAACAGTTGAGCGACAGAGAAGGACAGCAGTTTGTAAGTGTTTTTGCCTCGTTTTGTCATTAGACTACTGCGTGATCATCGTTGCTAGGGAAACTTTGCTTTAATTACTGTGTGTCTTACCCTGGTAAATACGTGTGAATTGTGGCGTTTGGTTTTGCGTTTGCCTATCGCGGGACTGGACAGTTTCGGTCTGCTAAATAGGGAGGCGTGATTAGCTGACTTCAATCACAGGTAATCAGGCAAATATATAAGTGGTAGGTGACACCGCGGCAGCGGTCGCGGCAGCCCTCGTGTGAAGTCTCCTGGTGTGAAGACCGAGGAGTGTAAAGACCATCGACTCTACCTGCGCGACTCCACCGAGCAAGGACACCGACAGGGCACTTGAGTATTGCTTTTCTCCCCTTCAATTTTTGTACAGCTCGTCCTCAAATACTTATTCTAGTCACTTGTAGTCACTATGTGCTTTCAGATCTCTACTATCACTACTAACACTCGGAGAGCACGCTATGTACGTCGAAGGAAGGCCTGCCTGACAAATCTAAGGCCTGTCCCTCTGACCTCTACTCCAACGCTCTCTATTCCACTTGGTCTCTGGAACTGCCAGTCCGCTGTTAACAAAGCAGACTTTATTTCTTCTATTGCTACTCATTCTGGTCTCAGCCTCATGGCACTGACTGAGACCTGGATCAAACCTGGGTTGAATGATAAATCCGCAGCCCTCTCCTCTCATTTCACTTGTTTCCCACACCCCTCGTACGACTGGGAGGGGTGGAGGTACTGGTCTCCTTATATCGAAAGATTGGAAAATTTGATCTTCAACCACCACCTACAGGTAACGTTTCATTTGAACCACATGCTGTTACTGTAACCCACCCTTTTAAAATCCACTTTGTGGTCATTTATCGTCCCCCAGGTCAATTGGGAAACTTCTTGGAGGAGTTGGACGTGCTGCTATCAAACTATCCTGAAGATGGTACTCCTCTGGTACTGCTTGGCGACTTCAACATCCACCTAGATAAACCCCAGGCTGCTGACTTCAACACTCTGCTCGCCTCATTTGATCATTTGATCTCAAGCGAGTCTCTACTACAGCGACTCACAAATCGGGCAACCAACTGGACCTCATCTACACGCGCTGTTGCTCAGTGGACAACACTTTAGTTACTCCACTGCACACCTCAGACCACTTCCTCATTACTGCTAATCTAGCACTTACACCTGAAGCGGCACACGCTCCAACGCGGGTCACCTTTCGACGGAACCTAAGCTCACTCTCTCCATCTCGCCTGTCCTCTGTGGTTGCATCCTCACTTCCTTCACTCTCGCACTTTTCAGCTCTGGACACGAACAGTGCTACGGACACTTTTTGTTCCACTCTGACCTCTTCAACTTTTGCCCACTGTCGTCTAGACCAGCACGCACCACCCCATCTGCCCCTTGGCTGTCCGATGTACTCCGTGAACATCGCTCTAAACTCAGGGCTGCAGAGAGGAAATGGCTTAAATCAAGAAACTCTACCGACCTCAGTGTGTATCAGTCTCTCCTCTCTTCCTTCTCTGCAAACGTCTTCACTGCTAAAGCATCATATTACCACGACAAGATTAACAACTGTTGTGACGCTCGGACACACTTCAAAACCTTCTCTTCTCTTCTTAATCCGCCTCCACCTCCTCCTCAATCGACTCTTACAGCTGATGACTTTGCAGTTTTCTTCACGAATAAGACAAGAACCATCAGTGACCAATTCTCCACACCGCAGACTGAGGATAACTTCACAACGACTAATGCTCACTCGTTCTCCTCCTTCTCTCCACTCTCAGAGACGGACGTTTCCAAACTTATCCTGTCCAGTCATCCTACTACTTGCCCACTGGATCCGATACCCACTCACCTCCTTCAAGTGATTTCTTCTTCAGTCATACCTTCACTTACTCACATTATCAACTCCTCTCTTCACTCTGGAACATTTCCCTCAGCATTTAAGCAGGCTCGGGTAAGCCCACTGCTGAAGAAACCATCTCTAAATCCAGCACTTCTAGAAAACTACAGACCGGTATCCCGTTCTTCCATTCATTGCAAAGACACTCGAACGAGCTGTGTTCAACCAGCTCTCTATGTTTCTTGTACAGAACAACCTCCTGGACAGCAACCAATCTGGCTTCAAAAGTGGCCACTCAACTGAGACTGCCCTGCTCTCGGTTACTGAAGCCCTGCGACTGGCAAGAGCAGCTTCAAAATCCTCAGTTCTCATTTTGCTGGACTTGTCTGCTGCTTTTGACACTGTTAATCACCAGATTCTCCTGTCCACCCTCAGAAAGATGGGGCATCTCTGGAACCGCTCTCCAGTGGCTTAACTCCTACCTTTCTGATAGATCCTTCATGGTGTCTTGGAGGGGTGAAGTTTCTAAGTCACAACAACTTGCTACTGGGGTTCCTCAAGGCTCAGTACTTGGACCGCTTCTCTTCTCCATCTACATGACGTCATTAGGATCTGTCATTCAGAAGCATGGCTTTTCCTATCACTGCTATGCTGATGACACTCAACTCTACTTCTCATTCCAACCAGATGACCCGACGGTAGTTGCTCGCATTTCAGCCTGTCTGAGTGACATTTCTAGCTGGATGAATGACCATCACCTTCAGCTCAACCTTACTAAGACTGAACTGCTGGTGGTTCCAGCTAACCCATCGTTTCATCACAACTTCTCTATACAGCTGGGTTCGTCAACCATAACTCCTTCCAGGACAGCCAGAAACCTAGGAGTTGTGATGGATCATCAGTTAAGCTTCACAGACCATATTGCTACAACGACCCGGTCCTGCAGATCTGCCTTATACAACATTAGGAAGATTAGACCCTTCCTGTCAGAGCAAGCCACCCAACTTCTTGTCCAAGCTCTTGTTCTCTCCAGACTGGACTATTGTAATGCTCTTCTGGCGGGCCTTCCTGCATGTACTATCAAGCCTCTACAACTGATCCAGAATGCAGCAGCGAGGGTTGTCTTCAATGAGCCAAAAAACAGCTCATGTGACTCCTCTCCTCATCAGGTTACACTGGCTACCAGTAGCCGCTCGCATCAAATTCAAGGTACTGATGCTTGCCTACAAGACGACCACTGGCACGGCGCCAACATACCTAAACTCACTAGTTCAGTCTTATGCGCCCTCCAGAAGTTTGCGCTCTGCAAGTGAACGACGTCTTGTGGTGCCATCCCAAAGAGGTTCAAAATCACTCTCACGGACTTTTTCCTTGGACTGCGCACAGCTGGTGGAATGACCTCCCGAACTCAATTCGAACAGCTGAGTCTTTACTCATTTTTAAAAAACATCTTAAGACTCATCTTTTTTGCCTGCACTTAACCAACTAATACTAGTACTTACCTTTTCTTTTTCTTGTCTATCATATTCAAAAAAAAAAAAAAAAAACCCCTGGCTACGTGTTCTGTACTAGACTAACTGAGACTTGTCATAGCACTTGTATACCGTTGTTGTTCTCTCGTTGATCTGATTGTTTCTACTGTTCTCATTTGTAAGTCGCTTTGGATAAAAGCGTCTGCTAAATGATTAAATGTAAATGGATTAAATCTTGGTTTTGATCTGGATTAAATCCTCGATTTGTGTTGCTCAAAATGTTTTCCTAAGATTTGGATACTTTTGATCCCAAAAAACTGGATTATTCTGATCCCAGCACAGAAAGGTATATTTCAGGACCAAAAGTGTAATAAAACTTTAAAACTGGTCCAAAAAATACATGCTATGTAACACGTAATATATCTCCAATCGGCTGTCAATATCAAACAAAAATATTATATTTAATTTACCATAATAGTTATTACTACTATTTATTAATGACTGAAATTCCCCATGATGAAAAAATGGACAATAATCCTGTATGTTTTCAATAAGACTTTGTTTGTCTGCAAGCATTTGTAAGACTGTGTTTAATTTACCTTTTTGGTGGAGTCGTACTTTAGGACTTTGCCAAAAGAAGACATAATCTGTGTGCGGTAGTCCTCGATGTTTTCTGCCTCTGCAATGAGAAAGGCCTTTCTCAACAGCTTCGGACATGGCAGCTCTCTCCTCGCTGGTGGTAGCTGGAATTGTTGGCAAATGTTCCCTAAAAGCAAAGAAAACAGACACACAGACGCAGACTTCATTATTGGTGCTGAAAAACAAAAAAACCTTAGAGAGTGGATGGAGGGGAGATTTGTTCCTATTACAATGACGTCTTCTGCTGTGCTGAAGTCAGATGGAAATCTGCAGTCACATGCGACTTAGCGTTTGCCAAAACGCTCAAGAAAACAATGAACTCTTAACTTACGTGTGATCTTCCCAGGTTTTTTGTACTGGCTGAGGAGGGTGGTGTACAAGTCCTTTCTTTGCAGGTACTCCTCGCAGTGACTCTCCAGGACCTGCCTCCACACCTTGGCCATGGTGTTGCCCTCGGTGCGATCCCTCATCAGGCGGATAACCTGCTTGTCCATGCCACGCCTAAAATTAAACCACAATGTTTGGATGCCTGTAAATCTTAGATTTTTTTTTTTTTTTTTTTTTTTTTTTTTTTTTTTTTTCAGAATCTATCAGAAATCAAATCATTGTGAAATTATGCAGAGAACTCACCGTAATGTCAAGACAGCTGGGAACACTGCTCTGTGAGCTGGACTGAGCTGGTTAAGGATGCACGCATCCCATGAGAGGAACCGACCGATGGAGTGTTCCTCTGACTCCTTTGCAGCCTTTCTGCAAGCGTTGCATGCCAGGACTTCTGTCAGCATGGAGTACCAGCCAGACATGTGGCAGATCTGCCTGACAGTTTTCGAATACCCACAACAGTAGAGAAAGGCCTTCTGACTGATGGAGCTGATGGAGGAGCTGCTGCAGAAACTGATGGAGGAGCTGATGCAGGAGCTGATGGAGGAGCTGCTGCAGGAGCTGATGGAGGAGCTGCTGCAGGAGCTGATGGAGGAGCTGCTGCAGAAACTGATGGAGGAGCTGATGCAGGAGCTGCTGCAGGAGCTGATGGAGGAGCTGCTGCAGAAACTGATGGAGGAGCTGCTGCAGAAACTGATGGAGGAGCTGATGCAGGAGCTGCTGCAGGAGCTGATGGAGGAGCTGCTGCAGGAGCTGATGCAGGAGCCTTAAATGTAAGTGTATTAGTGAAAAACGTTTTCATTTACCTAAGCATAGTTTATGCATGCTCTACCCATTTATGGTGCCCCACCTGGAATCGGGGATGTAACAGGCAATTGTGATGTACAAGCTAGGGACTTACAGTATACGGTGAAACATAGTCTGTGGCTGGCTTCTGTGGAGGATCTGGATGGGTCTCTTTGTCTGGATACTTTTTTCTACCCTCAGCTTCCCCAGCTGCTAAATGAGGACAGTTGTCGTTATCAGCACACACAGTGTTTTTTGACTATGCATTAATACAAGGTTCATGCCATGATAACATGAATAATTCAAGACATTAATAAAGTGAAATAAACCTTGTCTTTCAAAGGAGGTGAGAGCTTCCACCAGCAGAGCGTCATCCACCCAGCCGCCATCACCTTTGGACCCTGATGAACTGGAGCTGGCAGCTGCTGCGGGAGGGTCCCTGTCCTGTGGAGGTTTCTGTGATGTACGGGTGGGTAAAGTTTGTATTAAATGTTGTGGTTTGATTTTTATTAAAGGCACCGTAAAAAAAAAAAAAAAGCCTACCTCTTTGTCGAGAATGTACTGCCTGAAGCGCTTCAGTGACTTGGTGGTGATGTCCTCCGCCTTCATCACCAGCCACTGCTGCACAGAGCAGTGCGCCTCCTGTGCCATTTTCCTCTCGTGGTCGGTCCCAGCTTGCGGGTCAGCCTGGAGAGTCTTGTGCAGGCTGTACCACTGCCACATCTCCAGGAATGTAAACGACCTGAAGCGGCCCTGCCCATAAATGGCCCTGTCCACGTTGATCTCGAGGTGGCAGGAGACCTGTGGAAACAGCTGCACATACCTCAGCAGGAGATCCTTCACCCACTCATCAGGGCTCGCTTTTCTTTCATGATGGCGGCGTTCTTTTATGTGCATATCTAGCAGACTAAAACATCACATAAGATAATTAATTTGTGGAAAAACAAGTTATGAATGTTAATTCTGTTAAGTACAGCATACTTACTACTTAATGTAGCCGACATCGTTCTCCACCAGCCATTTAAAACTTTGGCCGTTGTATTTGCCAAATGTAATCTGGAGCTGGCCAAGGTACTGCACCTCTGATGGAGTCAAGGTAATGGGCTGACATCTCTTTTTGGCTGAAGACAGAGAAATTGTAATGATTTTTTTTTTTTTTTTTTTAACGATAAGCTCAAAAAACAGTCTATGCTGCAGTGTGAACATGGGGTGGGAACACATCGATTGCATATTACCTTCCTCACAAGCTGTCTTTTTATCCTGGACTTTGTTTCTATTATAGCATGTGTTGCGGGATGCCAGTGCCTTAGCCTCCTTTGAAGCCTTAAGAAGGCATTGTTGCCTATTTTGTGGCACACTTGTGTCTAAAATGCACAAGGTGGGAAACAAGGGGTCCATGTCTAACACACCTGTAGGAAACAGTCTCTTATAATCACCATGATACAGGGAAAAATTAGTCCACAAGCAAGTTCTGAATAAATTTGAATGTGTTCCAATGTGTTCAATACTTTTTCCTGTTTCCTTTCCACTTTATAACACTCATCTTCATTAATGGACTTGCATGTTTTTTATGTCTTTATGTGTACATTACACTTTACTGTACATTACTTTGTGTACGAACTGTGTTATCTAAATAAACTTGCCTTGCCTTACACAACGATATGTATTGGTCATTCTACAGAAACGTCCACTTTTTGTATGGCAAAATGTTTTAAAATGCATTTATTTTTCTAACATTTAAACTTAGACCACTTTATTAGATTACCTGTTGACTTTATGAATGCATATAAATGACAGCTTAATTATTTTTCTTGTTAGCTTTTTTGTGCAATTATTTCAAGACCACATGTACCATTTTTAGTCTATTTTTTTCAGAATATGTATTCAGAGTCAGAAAAATAATGAAGTGCAAGAAATAAGGAGATTGTTTTATTTTGTGTGAAAGATGAAAACAAGGTAACACCAGTGACAATTTTCATGAAAAATGCATTTTAAAAATGTCTGAATTTCTGATAACTGAAAAGAAACCGTGGACTTAACATGAACCTTTTTTCATAGATCTTTATAAAATAGGAAGGAGAAAGTTCAAGTGATGACATCAGTGTGATTTTTATTTCAAAATAACAGGTATTTGTCAAACGGTAACACCAGTGACAACTTCAGGGGACCACTGTTTTCATTATATATTTTATTATATTTAGCATTTTGTTTTATTATGCCATTTATATCATATTTGATCGTTATTGTATTTTAAAGGGTAGAAAAACCTGTTTTTGACTGCAAAATAAAGCAATTTCCCTCTGTACATGGCTCTGGGGACAAGCAGTTTTGTGGTGCTTGGAATTCTTTATAATTGCCACATTGATGGCGCAAGGTCTAATTGCTCAAATAACACATTGTTTTATTTTAAAATATTTAAAAGAAAATGTAGTAACACTGTTTTTCAATTGTAATATTTCTGTAAAGGCTAGGGACAGAAAAATAGACGTTTCTGTAGAATGACACAAATATCAAATAATAAAATAAAAAAAAAAAAAAAAAAACACAATATATATATACACACACACATATACATACATACATACATACATACACACACACACACACACACACACACATACAAATATATTTGCACATAAATGAGTATGTTATTAGCATTAGCATTGCTAATTGTAAAGGGAAATAAGGTTTTTTTTTTTTTTTTTTTTTTTTCCTTTTTTCGAAATCGCCCTTCACAACGGACACGAGCGGCGCGACCCGACGCTACGCAATCGCTCTCATATTTCTAACTTGGTGCGAATAAAACCAACATGTCGTGGATATTATAACATTATAATAACTTACCAAACAAACTCCGGATGACGGGTGAGCGTTTTACAGAAGCGCTAGCGCAACGTCCTTCCGATTGGCTCGCGCCGTCTAAGCTTTAGACGGCGCGGCCTTCCGATTGGCTCACTGTATACTCGCGACCAATCGGCAGGCCGGCCTGTCTAAAGTCTACAGCGGCCATTGCACGGCGCTCGGGCTCGCGTCGACTGCATAATTTCTGGTAGTGGGGGACTGCGTTCGCGCTCTCCCCTGATTTTCTGGTTAAGAATAGAATTGAAATGTGAAGAGTTTTTAAGGAGTTACTTTCTAATGCGCTGAAACACATTGCAGTACTCTAAAAATCTTTATTTTATTGAAATAGCAGTATGTCTAATCATCGACTTAATGTCACTGGATTGTTGAAACTAACAAGAGAGTGATGAAAAAGTTGTAAGGTGAATGTTCAGAAGTGTTTATTTTCATACAGATTGGTAGAACTATTAGTTTAATCTTTTGACTTTATCCATCTTTGTTGCATTATATAACAAAGGGGACAGTTGTTGAAATTTGGGGAAAAAACATTTAGTTTGCATGCCTGTAACTCAAGAAGTATCAAATATATCTTGATATTCATTTAGAATTGTAGTTCTTATCAATCTTCAATATTAAGTAATTATGTGGTTCAATTTCAGAAATATTGGGAGATATCTATTGTGTGTGTGTGTGTGTTTGTGTGTATATATATATATATATATATATTTATATATATTGTGTGTGTGTATATATATATATATTTTTTTATTAAATTATGGATTTATATATCTGTTTTTGTTTATTATGCAGCTTTTGCATTACATAGATGAGGAGCTGGTGAATATGGCTATCGTAGACTCTGCCATTTTCAGTGGTGGAAGATAAATGGTTTGGGGGTTTCATCCATGGAACCTATTTACGCACTACCAAGCAGGGAACTGTGTGTACGAATAAACAGAGGCATGCATTTTATTGTTGCACTCTTCAGGCTTTGAATAATATGGTGGCCTCAAAATATGCTAAATGGGTTGCAAAAATAGAGACACCGGATAAATGTTTGATATCATTCGATAAGCAGAATCCGAATTGATCAAGTTCAAAAGATACCCAACCCTACCCACAACACAGGTAAACAGTATTTTATTGTATTCACTGAGTAAAACTTAAAAATTCAAAATCAATAAGCTGGGTGTATCTTTCAGTGAAGGTTCATCCTAAGAACTGGCAGTTGTACATTTTTTGAACCACTAGATGGCACTGTAATTGATACTCAAACATCTCGGGTTACCCATGTAACCATGGTTCCCAGAGAGGGAACAAGACACTACGTCCCTTTAGTGGACACTTTGGGGAACACTGTCAGCATGACCAGTGTCTGAAGCACGTATGAAACAATGCCTATCTATTGGTCCATGTGGCCCGTGATGTCATAGGCGGGAGCTCAGGGGTATAAAAGGGCTCCTGTTGAGTATGTCACCAGTTCAATTGTCTGAAGGAGACATAAACAGGTATGTCAAAGGCATGGCAAGGGGACACAGCGTCTTGAGTATCCTGAGATGTTCCCCTTCTAGGGAACTCAACACTGCGTCCCTCTAGTGGACTCTTTGGGGAACCAAATCCAGTCACGCCATGCTGAGATGCATACTTGCCCGCCTGGTGGAGCACCAAGGAAGTGACAGATATACATCAACCTTTCCTCAGAAAGGGGCCAAACCACTGACATCCCGGGCCATTCACATAACCTGCCTGGAAAAGTCTTCAAAACAAATCAACCAGAAAATACACACGGCTTCCCTCAGATAGCTAAGCTACGTGAACATATAGCCTAAATACATAAGACCAGAAGGGGCTAACTTAAAGGCCAGAAACCCAAGAGAAGCTGAGTCTAAATAGGGCAGAGCGAGCAGGTGGGCTAAAACAGCTACCCTCCGGTAGCTATGTCCCAGGTCTTATGAAGGCTCGTAGACCAGAATACAGAACGCAGGTACCCAGAAGATATTCCTACAGGCTGTCCTGACCACACAGATTGAGCTATCTACCTAAAACCATAGCAGGTGAATGAATGAATGAATGATGGATTCATATAGCGCTTTATTGTGTATTGTTGTACACCCAAAGCGCTTTACATTCATGTGGGGGGGTCTCTCCTCAACCACCACCAGTGTGTAGCATCCACTTGGATGATGCGACGGCAGCCACAGGACAACAGCGCAAGTGCGCTCACCACACACCAGCTACAGGTGAAGAGGAGAGAGTCATAGAGCCAATCAAGTGGTTTGGGATTATTAGGAGGCCATGACTGAAAAAAGCCAGGGGGACAATTTGGCCAGGACACCGGGGTTGCACCCTTACTCTTTACGAGAAGTGCCATGGAACTTTTAATGACCACAGAGAGTCAGGACCTCAGTTTTACGTCTCATCTGAAATACGGGGCTTTTTGACAGTATAGTGTCACTATACTAGGGGCGTTAGGACCCACGCAGACCACAGGGTGAGCACTCCCTGCTGGCCTCACTAACACCTCTCCCAACAGCTACCTAGTTTTCCCAGGAGGTCTCCCATCCAAGTACTGACCAGGCTTAACCCTGCTTAGCTTCAGTGGGCGACCAGTCTTGGGCTGCAGGGTGATATAGCTGTGGCAGGGTGATATGCTGCATCCCCTTGCCTTGCCTTCGACCTACCTGTTTAGCACAAATGGACAAGAGCTGAAGCACAGATAATCTCAGATTTCTATATGCTTAATAACAGCCTCCCCAAAGAGGGCTGAATAAAGCTACCCAGACAACGACAGGTTGAAGTAATACTGTCTAGGTAAGGGGCTCAAGGAGACCGCTGCTTAACAACCCTAGTAGGGGAGCAGTCACCGAGCTAACACATAGCTATCCTCAGATAGCTAGGTTCTAGGGAAGGACTGCAAGGAGTAAAGGCTGATTTATACTGTGTCGAAACTATGCCATAGTATGTGCAGGCTGCAGCTTAGCCTGACGTGCACCTCTCCAAAAATGTCACAGCGCGTCAAAATCTGCTAGTACCCATTCCTCCATATGTGAGTTTTGGGTGTGTTTTTTGCACTTTAATATATTTTAATGTTACACCTTCTTATTTAAAATAAAACAAAGCGAAGAACAAGTGTCTTATCATTTTATTATAAAACGTAGCATTACATCACTATGTTGTACGCGACAAACAGTTGTTCTGTCATGGTATGTTACAAGTACTTGTGGAAATTGAAAAAGAGCCATCTACTGTTCCATTGTCATCTCTTTTTTTTTTGTAGTTTTAAATAAATTTAAATTATTTTTTGTAGTTTTAAATAAATTTTGTAGTTTTAAAGATTTTCCATGGGGTTAAGGTCAGGCGAGTTTGCTGGTCAATTAAGAACGGGGATACCATGGTCCTTAAACCAGGTACTGGTAGCTTTGGCACTGTGTGCAGGTGCCAAGTCCTGTTGGAAAATTAAATCTGCATCTCCATAAAGTTGGTCAGCAGCAGGAAACATGAAGTGCTCTAAAACTTCCTGGTATACGACTGTGTTGACCTTGGACCTCAGAAAACACAGTGGACCAACACCAGCAGATGACATGGCACCCCAAACCCTCACTGACTGTGGAAACTTTACACTGGACCTCAAGCAACATGGATTGTATGCCTCTCCTCTCTTCCTCCAGACACTGGGACCCTGATTTCCAAAGGAAATGCAAAATTTACTTTCATCAGAGAACATAACTTTGGACCACTCAGCAGTAGTCCAGTCCTTTTTATCTTTAGATGCTTCTGACGCTGTCTGTTGTTCAAGAGTGGCTTGACACAAGGAATTCGACAGCTGAAACCCATGTCTTGCATATGTCTGTGTGTAGTGGTTCTTGAAGCACTGACTCCAGCTGCAGTCCACTCTTTGTGAATCTCCCCCACATTTTTGAATGGGTTTTGTTTTACAATCCCTATTGCTTTTACACTTTTTTTTTCTACCACATCTTTTCCTTCCCTTCGCCTCTCTATTTAATGTGCTTGGACACAGAGCTCAATGGTTGTCTTTTGGACAACTGTCAAGTCAGCAGTCTTCCCCATGATTGTGTAGCCTACAGAACTAGACTGAGAGACCATTTAAAGGCTTTTGCAGGTGTTTTGAGTTAATTAGCTGATTAGAGTGTGGCACCAGGTGTATTCAATATTGAACCTTTTCACAATATTCTAATTTTTTGAGATACTGAATTTGGGATTTTCCTTGGTTGTCTGTTATAATCATCAAAATTAAAAGAATAAACATTTGAAATATATCAGTCTGTGTGTAATGAATGAATATAATATGCAAGTTTCACTTTTTGAATGGAATTAGTGAAATCAACTTTTTGATGATATTCTAATTATGACTAGCACCTGTATAGAACCTTATAGGACTTAAGTTAATAAATACAAATTTAATATCGTCCTATTTATTATTTGATAATTTAAATCTCCTGTTTAAAAATAGGAAAATAGATACGCTATAGTTGAAATAATTTTCTGTCTTGATCTTCTGTCAGAATAACAACAGAATAGAGAGAATAGCGTTTGCATTCTTTATCCTCTGATTAAAAATAGAATTAAATGTTTCTTTATAGAACTTATGTTGTAGATGTTTTTATATTTTTCTCAACGCATAGGTAATATAATTCATTACATGTTGCATTAACCTGTTATAAATATGTCTGTGTGAAGATTACTTTCAGCTAAAAGCACATTAAAATTATTACAGTGCAGTTTTGCCACCGTTGTTGTTGTTGTTGTTGTTATTATTATTATTATTATTATTAATCCGTTTTTACAAATTCTTGTTTAGGACTTTATTTTAGGACTGTTTATTATATAGATCAGTGTTTTTAACAGTAGAGGGGGCTATGTGCTTTTTTGTCTTCAAGTCGCAAGCTGATGTTTTTTTCTCTTTTTTTTTTTTCTGTAGAAGTATATCATTCTGAAAATGTTTTAAGTCGTATACCATATTTTTAAAGCTGGAGTGATTACTTGTTTTCCATAAATTGTAGTTAAGCAGCTTGGTTTTGTCTGTCCTTAATGTCGACACTGACAACATTTGTAGTATCTCCTGACACCCTGGCTTTTTGTCTGTAACGCTATTCGAACGTTTCTTATGTGGCACCTCATTGATAAAACTCAAGGATTCAAAATGGATTATTCACAGTGGAGAAGCGAGTTCTGTGATCCTACAAACGTGCTGCTTACTTGGCCAGTCGCATGATTGTCTGCTGTAAATAAAATGTTATATGCTTGGAATAATATGAAAAAAATAAATATTTAGTATTGTACTATTTATTATTTGATCATTTAAAGCTCCTGTTTAAAAATAGGAAAATAGACGTGCTACAGTTGAAATGGTTTTCTGTCTTGAATTTTGTCTCTTAAAATGATGTCATTTAAAAATGTGGAGATAAGCAGAAACAGTGCAACCTCTTTCATAAGTTAAACAAATTTGCATAGTTTATATTTTTATGTATGAATTTGTGGATCTATATTATACATATTTTAATATTGTATTGCATACCTGTTGCTGCCATAATAATGACCCATTTAAAATTGAAGTCCTTGTCTATCATCTACTTGTTCTTTAACCCATTTAACTGCACCGGTCATGATTCTGACCATAAAAAAGGTTTTCATTTATAAAGCTCTAAAAACAAGTGCATTTCCTGCAAATATTTAAAAAATAAAGGGTCTCAGTGAAATATGTGCAGTTTCACATGGTTAGTGCAAATTGTCACAAGTTTTTTTTTTTTCCCTGCTTGCACCATGAGATGACGACTGGATCAAAGCTCCAGAACAAAAGGCTAGTAAAGTATGTTAACAAAGATATGACAAAGATTTTTGGTGTACATTATCTTTAAGGTGTTTAGTATTAATATATGAATTCACAGTTATTAAATTTGTTGGGTGTTGCCATAGAATGAGAAAACATCTTGAGGTTCACAATTGTGACCGGTGGGGTAACTGTGAATTTAGGTATACATATAAATTCAATTGCAGTTGTAAGTAAAAGCTGCACTAAAATATTGCGCTAAATTAAAGTGTTGTACAGGGGTTTTTAGGCATAATAGTAACCCTAGAATATGATGAAACAGAGTTTAAAATAGCTGGGGTGAGATGTAGAAACATTTTTTTATGACTGCAGAAATATGTTAATTCAGTATACACATTATCCCGCCAGTCACAATTGTGAAAGACTATAAAACACAATTTTTCACACACTTTTCCAAAAAAAAAACAAAATTCAAAGGGCCACTAATGATACACCATCTGGATATTTTAATGTCTGGAAAAACATTTGGGATTAAACAGGTTAACAGCTCCCACTAGCTGTGGTGGAGCAGTTAGGAAATATTGCTCTTGTAAATAGTTTTTTTTTTTTTTTTTCTCAGTAATATGCATTCTATGTACTTGTCCCCATGAGAAACAACTTCCCTCTGGATCAGGCTTATGAGTAATTTTTATTTTGTATGAATAAATCTTGTGCAAAATTAGGAGAGCAGCCCATCAGTTCTGTGAAATTACAGTATTTAATGAATTGTATATAGGTCTAACATTTAAAGAAAAGGGAAATACACAAAACTGTACAGGTTATAAGAAGAAAAAATATTTTTGACAATGTCTTTTTAGAAATGTTGACTATTTATAAGGCTGATAGTGTTTGTTATACAAAAAGTACATACACATAATTTTCGGATATTTGATTATTTTATAAATGTCACTGAAATTGACTAATTAAAATTGATTGTGCTATAATAGTTGCATTAAATATATAGGCATCAGAAATGGACAAGATGTATTTGGCTATAAAAAAAAAAATGTAAATCGGTAAGTAAGAATTCTTTGCCTGTCTTTGTCTGTCATATAGATTGAAATATTTAGTGAGGGGATTTTTTGGTCTATAATGTTTGCTGTGTTCTTTCACAACATTCCATATCTCCAGTACAACAGAAGTGTGGTCCTTTCCATTTACACCCACACCTTCCCCTTCCTTTCTCTTTTCCCAGATCGCTGTCCACAGCAGCCCCCTGTCAAGCCACGGTGCTGGGTAGCTGGAAGGTTCTTGTAGACGGCACGGCTGTATGGAATAAAACACAGACCCAGCTGAAGGTGACGAGCAAGCCGGCAGTACGCAGCCAAGGCCAGAACCAGGAGTGGAGTCACTAGCAAGAAACCCACAACCAGCAGAGCCACACAGCCACCGTCAGTCAGTAGATCCGAACAGTATGGTGATGAACCGTGCGGGCGCACCTGAAAAGACAGACATTTGATTGGTGTGGACCTGTGTGGGGTCAAGGATGAGTGGTGGAATGCTTGTAGGCATTGCTGAGGAGAGTCAAAGAGAAATGAAGTGTCCCTGGAGGAACACCATCTCTGAGGTGTGGACAGACGAAGAACAGACACACTGGACAAGAATGTCTACCAACAGCATATGCTTGTTTTCTTTAGTGAGTTGATCGTTTGTTACTTCTAAGGTAGTGTTTTTTCTTTCTAATTATTATTATTATTATTATTATTATTATTATTGTTGTTATTTTTTATTTGTTATATTTTGACGGAAGACCACTGTTGGTCTGGTTCACTAAAACCTCAATTTAACACTTTGGCTTTGTAAAGAATTTCCTTGGCAAAGTATCGCTAATGTGCAAACATTTAATATTAGAAGTGCAGTTGACATTGTTTGAAATATGTATGATAAACTTGTAACGGTTTTGTTTTTCCCTCCATTTGAGCTGCTCTGTGCCCGATCACTACCAAAAATATAGATTCTGCATCAGCCTGGCTAAAGCTTCAATAATTGTATATGCACAGAGACTTCAAATAAACATTATACATCATTTTAAGTATTTTGGCTAATTGGCATTGCACAGGATGGAAAGGATTGAGGCATAAAAAGACCCCCACATTCTTCACCTATTCCCCTGTGAGCTGAAGGGGAGTAATGGGCAGGAAAAACAGGCGACTGAGTAAACGGAGTAGGAGGGAGAAAACTGATAAAGCCCATCTGCAATTTGAGCTGCACTTTCTCACTCTGACAGGTTTCTTCACTCAAGTAGATGCTTGTAAAAATCACTATTCAAAACAAAGCGTTCTTGGAGAGTTATAGTTAGACATTTATTAGAGATCCCACTATTATTAAATTATATTGTGACAGCTACATCTATGAAAAGCAAACTTTTTTTTATGAATTTCATTGTGGTTAGAAATTTAATATTTATTGTGGTGTTTTTTTTTTATCAGCTGTTTGAACTCTCATTCTGACGGCACACATTCACTGCAGAGGATCCACTGGTGATGTAATGCTAAATTTATCCAAGTCTGTTCCAATGAAGAAACATACTCATCTACTTGGATGGCCTGAGTGTGAGTAAATTATCAGCAAATTTATATTTTTGGGCTGTAAAAAGTTTTAGAAAATGTCAAAGGGTGCTGTGATGTAATAAAATGTAAATCTTCTCAAAGCTAGAAATCAGCCACCGTTCTCTTTTGGTATGTCTCTAAAGTATGAGGGATTCCAGCTGTCTGTAGAACTGTTGTGTGTGCAGATAAGATTAGAGCTGAACAGAGTCGTTTCAGGGAACTGATGCACCTATGTGGCCTTGATCTTAACCATATGTTTAGAAAGGATCCAACACCTAGAGAGAAATGCACACTCATCACTTCAGTATTTTGGATTTGGTCTTAAATTATGCAGATTTATTCATTAGTTGGAGTTGATGCTTTGTTTATAAATTATCCTATTATTCATCTTGATAGAATCCTGAGAAGTTGACTGCTTATATGAAATGACAAACTATTTACTCTATGGAATACCATGGTGGTCTGTTGCTCCTTACAGATCTTTGGTTTTATCTCTCTTTCACGTGATAGGCCATTGATCTTGGATCCTAAAGGTCTGGTAATTGGAGAGGTCAGAAGAATTCAGCCTTTATTTACACACATTGACCCTTACTGACCCCCTTCCCCCCTCCCCCCGGTGCTGCGTGAAGATAACTTTTTACTAGATTACTCCACTTTCTTCTAGTAAGAGATGAAGAGCCTGTAATAGTGAGATGATAGGTCTGTATCTTACAGAAACTTGTCTGTTAATTCTGTAGTAGAGTCTTTTGTTGAAAATGAACAGAGCTGATACGGTGGAGAAGCAGTATACACTCTTTTGTGGGTCAAAGTGCAAGAATGTCGAGGGCGGTCCGCTATACAACTTTGTGAGAAAACTTAAAAAAATTTTAAAAAAAAGTTACGTTTTTAAAGGGTTCATTGGATGCTACATGCTCTTTAACAAGTTGTTTGAACTGAAATGTGTGTTGGCAGTGTGTGTACACAGCCACCCTATAATGATAAAAATCCACCCAGTGTTTTTTTTTTTTTTTTTTTTATTACATCTACCAAAATCTGTACCCCTTTCTCAAATCGAGCCGATCTCAGATGCCTGTCTTTGTGACGACACACAGACAGGCCCCTCCCATGATAGTTTGATTGACAGTAGCGTTTCAGCACAGACTGGACTGGCGTATTACCTTAGACCCGCCCTGATTGAGCTGTCATCAGTCCGCCACTGTTTCACCACCGGATCAGATGTACACAAGAATGACTCCTAAGAGACTGAGCTGTTTTGTTGTTGGATGTAATAATGAACATAGCATTCATCATTTACTCTTGACATCTGAGCCGCTGAAGACACAGTGGATTACGTTTGTTTCTGATGGGAATGCGCCCCTGATCTACCTAAATGCATCTATCTTCGCGCAAATCATTCGTGATCCAGATTCACTAACAGAAGAAGCGAGTATAAGGTTTTTTAATGAATCTTTGCAAATCGCCTTTCCTAATAATGTGCTAATAAGCAAGTTTCACGATGAATGCGGCTAAAGTAAACGGTCTCTGAGAGCGGCTCGGAAGAGAGGAACGGTGTCAGCAGAGCTCAGTAACATTTAAAGAGAAAATGCTTGCTCTGAAAGCTGTTTTTGACGGGGTAAAAACTGTTGTTTTATACTACCATTGAGACATTTTAACCAAACTATGTTAGACTTTTCATTAAGGCCCTAAAGAATCATATCATCTTTTGGAAAATGGGTATCCGATGACCCCTTTAAACTCCAGTAATCCACTTCTGTCCTGAAAACCTCATCTGACGTCATCCTCCCAACTCCTGACCTGCCCCTGCTAATACTCCTGCACTCAAACTGCTGAGAAATGGCAAAGATTAAGAGATTACTTGGCAAATCAAAGAGAAACAGAGGCCAAACTCCCATAAATCCCTAGAAGAATATCTCTGAATCATGATTAGCTTTTATTCTGAGTCTTTTTCCCAGATTATAAAGGACATTCCTTTAGCAGCAACACTGTTTGTCTCAGGGAAAATTCTAACAATGCACACATTAAAGAACACAGACGCAGCCAGATCACTTCCATAATGACCAGTGCAATCTACCAAGAGCTGCGCAAATTACCATTACTATTTAATGCTTTTTTTGGGCATTAAATAATGGCGCAAATACCAGTAATTTGATGAGTTCAAACATTAATTGCGTTGCGTTATTCATTTTAATAATCTCCTCCCATACATTTTATGCCTGAAAGACAAACTCCTACAAATGCATATTCAGTAAGGTCAGGTGCGAAAAAAAAAGTTCCATGCCTTTTCAGCGCTAATTCTTCACTGCTTGTCTTTAGTCAATCCTGACAATACTATTTTAACGCCAAAAAACGGTTTGTGCTGGTGCAACCTGTCAGAAAATCTGGCCCATAGTATATTTATGATCTTTGGAGCAACTTTGGAATAAAGTTTAATGTATTAATAAACTTTTTTTTATTATTTAATCTTTATCAGTGTTGGTCTGATAAATTGTAAATAAATATTAATCTCAATAAATTATAAAATCTTTTTTTTTTTTTCTCAAATCCACTTTTTTATGATTTTATGAAAGTTTTGCATTTTGTTCCTGTGGACCTACTTAAAAGTCCTCTACACATGAAAAATGAAAAACCTGAAAAAACTTGAATTTCTTTTCATTTCAATTCTTACCGTTGAATGACAGATGAAGCCGAACACCACCATGACAATAGCAGGAGTTAGGATGAGCCCGAAAACCAACCCGGCCAGGCAGGCATTGATGGCCGCGATCACCAGGTTCTGCGCTGTCACCAGCACTGAGCACGCCCAGCAGTCCAGAGAGCCCCGGAGCTCCAGCGGAGCTTCACCTCTCCCAGCCTCCGCAGCGGAGTAAGGTGGCGGCACAACCACTCCAGACCCACCTACTGGGGTCCCGGCTGGCACTGTGGAGGCCAAGGAGTTTGTGTGCTGGAGACTGGTGTGATTGTGATGGTGGTGGTGATGGCTGTTGGTTGGGAGCTCTTCGGAGAGGTCGAGGGTCTGGTGATGAGCCCCCTTCTCCAGTGTGCCGTTCATGCTCATCCTGATCTGATGATAACAGAGAATGAAGGACATTACAAAGTACTTTGTTAAATTGTGAAAGGAATTTGTATTTTCAGTTGTAGGCTTGAACCACATTGTTGGAGCTCAGCAAATTGTTGACAGTGGTTAAAAATCGTACAAGCCTTGATTTAACAGTGAATTTACACAAATTCGAAAGTGGCCATAGATGGGGTTACGGTCCTGAGGTTAAAATCTGAGATCAAACTCAGCTGTTAACACCCTGAAAAATCTGTGAATGTGATCTCTGTGTTTGTTGACTGCAATGGCTGCACTAAGCTGTCTGAGGTTATTTCTCTCTCAATCCCTGTCAGCAGTTGTTCAAAACCCTGGAAAGTGTGTTACATTAAATATTGTCAGTGGTGGATGCAGTCAAAGTCAACTTTGATATTTGCTTTGGACAGTTTACTGCTTCAAAAAAGTTCAGAGCAAGGTTAAATCACTTATCGCCAGGAAGCTAGGTTTGTGATCTTTTAATTAGGTCTTTTATCAGCGACTGATTGTTATCTGAAAGCTAATTGGCGCTCTGTGGCGGAAACTAATTGGTATTTGAGTGTGTTTGGAACAACACAGGCGATACGATCAAGTGATGAAGAGTGAGAGGCCTTGACATCGCAGTAACCCTCACCCCAGGGGATTACATCTTTTGCCTCCAATTTTTTTTTTATTTTCCTTTTTTTTCTTTTTCTTGTATGGATAAACCTCACCAAGAACATAGGTCACATAATATTTTTTTTTTTTTAAAAGTTTTTGTAATATGCATTTATCATAAATTTGCAATAAGTTTATTTTGAAACAGTAATGAGAACCATCCTAATTTAACCCATCTAACAGATTCTTATAATTTCTGATCCTTAAGAGACTTGTTTTTCTTCATTTTTCTACACATCCTGTGCTCCAAGTTAGATTCCAGTAAGGTGTGGAGCACTGAAAAGAGGTGCCCTACACCCTCCCCCCCCCAACCAATGCTTAGACGGTTAGGCTGACCATCCAGATAGCACTCCAGAACAATAGACCGAGGTCAAACTACACAAATAGTTCACACGCCATACAGCTGTGGCCTCAGTGCCATACGCAAATCATCTAAAAATGGATACAGGATGGTCTACGACTCTTTCACACACACACACACACACACACACACACACACACATGCACTCTGACCCTTAAACACTAATTCCTGAATATGCCATCAGTGATGCATGATGAGGGAGACATGCACACGTTTGTGCGCTTGCTGACTGTTGTGTTGTCTTCCTGCCTTTGTATTCTGTTTGTTATACAGCAGGTGACTCAATATAACACACACTAGATCACCACTCACAGGAAACAAGCGCACATCATGCCAAACCTGGATAACACCAGCCTGCTCCACCCTCTAACTCGGTTTCAACGTTTCTGGGAATCACAAAATTAAGAAATAACTTGGAGTCAAAACTTTGGGACTGTTGACTAGATGCTGCTATTTTTATGCATGTATGAGGCTCAATTTACAAGTTGAAAGCAACTTAAATATTTTGTAGCTTCAAGGTGGAAAGGGTTTTTCTGATGTGGCTTCAGTACTTCACATCTAAATTGGTTTGACATTTTTTTTTCCTCCGCCAATATATGGTTTGCCTGATGTAGTATTTTAAATGATCCAACTATATTTTATTTCACTCTTATTAGATTTTGTTAAATGTTACAGACATGCATTACTCAACACTAGATTACGCAGAAGTGCACTTGTAGTTATTGCTGAGTTATTGGTTACGTGAATTAATGTAAAAAGAGTAATCAAGCAGATACATGTACCAGTGTAAGTTCCAAACATTTCCCTGCTGTAGACTCTGGTAGGTCATTCTCACATGCACCTTATCAAGCCCTCCACACCCTCCACTCACCCAGTGGTGTGACTCCAGTAGTCCTCTTCTTTTTGTTGCCTTTGACTAGCACAACATGCACTCCTTGTTATTTTTAAATGGAAGTTTGTTTGCAATTCCTTGTTCAAAAATGTCTAGAATTTCTAAAATTCTAACACTGTTTTTCCTTGCGTACTAGTCTGATGGTTGCTCTCATTTCTTCTGTATTCTGAAGTGTATAGTTGGTTTTAGCTCAGATTTGTTGTATTCTGTCCACTGGCTCTCTCTCTCTCTCTCTGAGGCAGACTGAGATATGGATGTGTCCTGCCTGGCAGTTATAGCAGTGCCTTTCTCTGTGCCTCCCTCATGCCCCCTCCCCTTTTCCCTTTTCTTCTTGCTCTTTCTTCACTCTTTGTGTGGGGGAAGGAATGTTTATTTAAAGAACCGAAGTGGGGACTTTAATTACTCCTGATGGATAGAAAGGACATGAAACCACCTCACATTTACACCACATGTTCCAAACCTCCATTCTTCTCTTATATCATAAACTGCTCTTACCACATGGTGACGAGTGTTTGTTTTCCTGTAATCGTGTTGGTTTGGTTGATATTGCCATTTCTACGTGTCTGTGTATAAACGCATGTTATCCATCATCCTCCACCCATAATGCAATTGTTATGCAACTATTGCTGGTCTTTTAGCGGGCATTGAAGAGATAACAGCAATCCAAAGTCTTATTTTTCTGTGCAATTTTATTATTATTATTTTACTTTTTTTTTTCGGTGTTCATATGGCTTTCAGGCGCATATCAGAAACTAGTTAGAATTTAGAAATTTTATTAAAAAACAAAAGAACTTAGGACTTCCTGTCTTAAATCTATTCATCGGCATTACTATGTTAAAGGGGTCATATGATGCGATTTCAAGTTTTCCTTTCTCTTTGGAGTCTTACAAGCTGTTCATGAATAGATAAGATCCCTGAAGTTGCAAAGACTAAAGTCTCAAACCCAAAGAGATATTCTATTTAAAAGTTAAGACTCTTCCAGCCCTCCTAAAACGCCTCGTTTAAACGCCCCCACATGTCTACGTCACTGTGTGGGAAGATTTGCATAACACTGCCTTTGTTTACGCAAAGAAAGAAGGCATACTGGCGCCATGTCGTGGAGACGCTGTGTGTTTCGTTGCGAAAACAAAAATACTTTGTTAGGCCTTCCAAAAGTGGACACAACTAGAAATCAGTGGTTAAGTTGTATTTACACCACAGTTCCAGGACAGTCCAACCCAAATATTCAGATGTGTGCAGCACATTTTATGGAGGACTGTAGAAGACTACAATGCCCACTGTTCTGACTCGCAGCCTGGAAGTATGTTTTCATTTTTAAAGAATTTGCCACTTGAGTTTTAAACAGTGTAGAGTAGCGCTTGTTTGTCATTTCTCTGATCGCAAATGCAGACGTGGTTTGTTTACACGGCGTGATGCAACACAACACGTAAAAACACAGTATAAGTCATAATAATCAGTAATTATGTCCCCACTGGATGCAACAAATGCCTCATTTGTAATGGGTTTTATTGTTTTTGTCTCGTCGTGCTGGGAGACGGCATCACAGTATGGTAAGAGGCATAACAAGAAAAAATAGATTGGATTCTGTTTGTTTCATTAAAATGAAATTGTTTTTTTTTTTAGGTTAATCACGCAGCAAATAACTAAATAATAAAAAGAAAACATACATACATATACCAAGGTTAACACAGCTGAAAATTTGACGTGACTGAGGCTGTTTTAGGGTCTTTTGATCAGAGTAGTTTTGAAGGCCACATGGGATAACAGAAATGATCACAAACAACTGATGGCAAGGACAGATTGAGAGAACTGAAAGAAGGATGGAGTGGAGCAGCATGGTTCCTCCTCCACGATGAAAAGAATATCAGAAAATACAGTGGGAGTGGTTGCACATGGGAGGAATAGAGTAAATGTTGGGTTGTGTAACCGATAAGAGCCCATCTGTGGTCGAAATCACACACAGATCAATTAATGTGTCAGAAGATTTCCCACAGCTTTCTAGAGTCAGTGTTTACTCTCTCTCTCTCTGTTCCCCAGTGTAGCGACCCCTGACCTCACTCAAACGAGGAGTTTAAGTTTAAGACAGTTCAAATGAAAAGATAAAACCTGTGCTAACATGCAATACATACGAGCGGTTAACAGGACACAACCAGGAGGAGTGAAATGATTTTTTATTTATTTTTTTTTATAAAGGGAAGAAAAAAATGGCTTGGTAATTATGGCTGTAATCAGTCTGATGACTGGCTAAATGCTGTTGTGCAAATTATGTCCCAAATATTGCTAGTCAAGGTTTGCGATAAATAGTCAAAACCTCTGCATATATGTTTTGACTATTTATATATGTTTTGTTTTGTTAAGGCTAAGCATGTCTTTGAGTGATTAGCATTCACCAGCCTCTGGTTTTGTGCTATTTTGAGTTCATCTCAGTGATGCTTGTCTTTGGGGCTTTGTACATTAAACAAGGATTTGGCTTTCTGAATGGAGCAAAATTGAGTAATGTGATAAAGGAAGGGTGAAAAGAGCTTCCTATACTTACAGGAAGTAGGAAATCCGCAAGCCTGTGCAACATTAACCTCTGAATGAACCTCTGTCCCTTTTTAACTCTTTACTTGAGGTCCTGGGTAGTTTTGTGCCAAGTCACTTTGGATAAAAGTGTCAGCTAACATATTGGGAGTATTAGGATGGGAGTAAATGTCTCCAATAACTGAGCATGAATTACAATTGGTAACAAAATATTTTGTTGTCAGTTGAAATAAACGCTTGGTAGTTGAAGCTTTAGGCTGCTTGATGTATCTGACCATCATTTCAACCGCAAGAGCCATTATGTCCGGCCCACGTGGGTGTGTTAATATGGAACACTTAAAAGTTACTACATAAAGTGACAAACTTTCTTGTGCTAAAAGTTTAGTGATAGGGCACATTACTTAGAGCTGATCCCAAACGTAAACAAGCTCTGGTTCCACTGAACCTGTGTCAGCAGAGAAGAACAGGAAAGAACTTTGATAGGGATGAAACTGACACAAAAACATGAGATGAAAAAACAAGGATAAAAACTCAACTGTAGATAAAAGTGTGCTTGGTATGGGGTGATGAAATGGCAGTATGATAAGACTGTGATGTAGTAAAACGTTTGCAAAAAATACTTATATATATGTATATATATAAAAAAAAATGGTTAGTTCCATTCCTTGATTCTGATTGGTCACCAGCTGTGTTTTATTCACGATACAGCACGGCTATGACCGCTAAAAACAATCAAATAAAAACAATCAATAATATTGCATCAGAACGGTTTCATTTATTATGTATCTCGGCAGAATTAACTGTTTGTTATTTATTTAATGAAATATGATATATGATATTATGGTGTTAAAAAAATAAATGACAGCTGATAAGAGCTGCTATTCTCTGTTTTTATTTAAAGGGGTCATATGATGTGATTTTCAATTTTTCCTTTCTGTTTGGAGTGTTACAAGCTCTTGGTGCATAAAGACATCTGTGAAGTTGCAAAGACTAAAGTCTCGAAAGAGATATTCTTTATTAAAGTTAAGAGTCAACCACACCCCCCTAAAACCGCCCCCACATCTCTACGTCACTATGTGGGAAGATTTGCATAACGCCGCCCAAATGTTCATGCATAGAAGGCATAATTTTTATTCTCTCTGTTTACATTTTGTGGAGTATCTCTGTTTTGTTGAAGTGAAACTACTTTGTTTGGCCTTCCAAAAGAGGACACGGCCAGAAATCAGTGGTTAAGTTTTATTTACACTGTTTCAGAACAGTTCAACCCAAATATTCAAATGTGTGCAGCACATTTTATGGAGGATGAGGACCGTTTCCTGAACCAGTAGCCTGCAATGTGTCTGTGGCACAACAGCTGTTTTATAAAATGGTCATTTCAAACTTTGCAAGGACAGTCTGGTGCTTCTGGCTCACAGCCTGTAAGTATGTTTTTTATATTTAAATAATTTGCCAATGGTGATTCAAACTTGAGTTTTGAGCAGTGAAGAGTAGCGGTTGTTGTTTGTTGTTTCTCAGATCACAAATGCAGACATGGTTTTATGTTTACGTGGCACGATACGCAACGCGTAAAAAAGACAGTACAAGTCATTATAATCAGTAATTATGTCCCCACTGGATGCAAAAAATGCCTCGTTTGTAATGGGTTTTATTTGTTTTGTCTTGTGATTTCTGAATCACGAATGGATCTTTCTATTTAACCGGATCTTATTAGTGAACTGTTTTGAACCAGTTTAAACCAGTTAGTTTGAAACGGTTCGTGTCTCCAGTACGCACTAATCCACAAATTAAGTTTTTCGTTATATAAACGTGCCTAAATGCCCGTTCACACAAAGGACGATAACTATAAAGATAACGATAAAGATATAGTCCACACCACAACTGTAACGATAAAGACAAAGAAAAACGATATCGTTGGAATCACTTTCAAACTATTTTTTTCCAGCTGATGAACGATAAAAAATTGACAGCCAATCAGAATCCATCCTGCTGTAACGAACTCGAGAATTTAAAGTGGCAGACGAGCGTGCGCTTAGAATAAACAGAAGATATCGTTCGCTGGTGTGGACGCTAATATCGTTATTTTTTATAGTTATCTTAATAGTTATCGTTCTTGGTGTAAACCGGTCTTTACACTCCCTCTCATGCGAACCAAACCAATATCCCGAGTTGTTCAGTTGCTCCTAACAGTACATTGACTGAACTGCTAAAAGAGAACCGATGATGGGATGTTCACGAGCAGAGCAGCTGGACTGAGTCTTGTGCTGCTGGGAGACGGCATAGTATGTAAAGGGGCGTAACATTTCTGTCACACACTTGAGGCATTCGGCCAATCACAACACACTGGATAGCTGGCCAATCAGAACACACCTTGCTTTTTCAGATCGGTGAGCCTTGTAAAATTCGAAGTGTTTCAGAAAGGCGCGGCTTAGAGGAGAAACAGTAATGTACATTATATGGAAAATGTTTTTTGAACCTAAAACCGCATAAACACATTTCATTACACCAAATACACCAAATAATGTTCTTTTGAGCAGCATCATATGACCCCTTTAAGTTCCGTTAGATGAGGCATGTTCGGAACATTCTCTTGCTGTTTATTGTTGTGGTCAGGGACTATTTTTTTTTTTTTTTTTTTTTAAGCGGAGGGACAGCATTTAACACACTTGTTTCAAAAAAGTAACATTTCAATACATACATTTTTGGTTTTAATATTTTTTTAATTGTGTGGTAACCGTTTTATAAAAGCAATAAGGTACTCGTGAATAAATCACGGTTGTAGGCACTCTGCTTCACGTCGTGCCTAACAATGCCCTTCCCTTAAATGTAAGCAACCTGATAATGCATGTCAGCATTTTTGTCTCTTATATGCATGTATTTTTTTCAGTTACTGCTATAAATCACCTTTTTTTTTTTTTTTTAACATTTTATGTTAAAATGTGATGAATCATTAAGGGTTTTGGCACCTTGTTGCTTTGACTGAATGAATACAGAGACATGGCACAGATCAAAGTTTATCAAAAGCATTTAATATCATTCAATGACACAAGAATTCACAAAGTGTTTAAGACATGTCTGGCTCAGTTTGCTTCGTGTGTGAATTCCAAAACAGTGCAGATTTTAAATAACCACAAAAATAAAATGGAAAAGAGGAAAGTGTGTATATTGCAAAAGGAAAAATATTTAAAAATATTGAGAGAAGCTCAAGAAGAACTCAGCACCATCTATATCATAATCAAAACCATTTTCCTGATAATACATGAATTATTTCACGCTAACGCTTCTAAAGCTGTAACAAATTACAGTATATAAATCAAAACCAATAATGCATTAAATCCCCTTTCACACTGTTACTCATTCCAGTAAAATGACGCAATTTACAGTTCAATGTGGTTTTCCGCCTTACAGTATGACATCCCACTGCAGTCAATTACTGTATACTGTTTATATAGAAAGATTATGGCTGCTGTGTCCTCAAACAAACAGCATTTACAACAGGACAGAAGCACCACTAAATGTGTAAGAGTATCAAAAACTGATTTTAGCCCCAATTCATGAATCACCTGAATTCACGACAGAGTAGCTGCTAATCTAGGCTCAGAATCACTGACATCAGTCCAAGTCACCATCTTAGTCAAAAACAAAACGAGAGCACAGATCTATTCTGAGAATTCATATGAACATGGCTCCTGTATTTAATCTTTCTTTTATTTATTCAAAAGAAACATTTAAACTGGCAAGTGAGCAGGTGTTCAAATACATAAACAGTGATCACATACAAGCCACCTGTTAACATACGTGAGGAAAACTGTCTTAAAACATTTGTGTATAACAGACAACTTGTGATTAATCAAACCCTACCCTCTGTGCTCTACAATCTACATGGACAAAGAGTCAGTTATGAGATATTTAACATATAGACAGGAAAGATATTTAATGGGGCAAGCACCAAAATTCAAACTCATAAAAAGAACCAGCACCCTTGAAATCTTACAGAGGATTTAGACTAACAATAGAAACCCTAAATACATCTCTGATAACCAAGTTGAGGCAGGGGAGAACATTTTCTAGCCAATAAATAGAAGAACATTTTAAATAAAAAAAAAATCAAAGAGAATAGATCTGTATAGAGGTGAGAAACAATTCACTGAACAAAACAGATGAAACTGAACAATTGCCGGAAAAATGACTGATTAAAAATGCAATCCTAAACTGCTCGTCCTGATGATATAAACACAACATTCCCATACTGAAACTGAAAAAGTCTTTTAAAACCCGTATGTTTTGAAGCATTCTGAACAACTGTATTTCTTTTAATTCTTAATGCTTTAGAAAAATGTCCATAGCTCTATTATTAGTATTATTAATTTTTTTTTTTTATCTCTTCACTAAATACAAGTCACAAGGCCAATGTGGTATATATCTAGGCTGTTCTAGGTTTAAAAATAATAAATTATTGAAGAAAAAAGCACCCACGAAAAATACAAAGAGCATTTACACATTTCAGTATTCAATATCCCAAAAATTAAAGAACAAAACCCAAACGGACAGGATCTCGGCAACTCTGCAGCTGTAAGCCATGATGGCACCAAACGGCGTTCCACTTGAAGTCCCGCAGAGCCATTCAGGGGTTGGTACACAAGACCGACACAAGTAAAGTGGAGTCTTATTGGCTGATTGGTTCTGTAAACAATGCTGAGTAAACTGGTTCTCGATTGGCTGTTCAACGAATATTAACAGTAGTAAGTTGTTGTTTTATTTTCCCCCAACGTTAAATGTTTTAAGTCTTAATTGGACTAAAATAAAAGATCTTGTCCTGCGAACAGGAGTTTTGGTTATGGCTGTGTGAGGACAAGGGATGAGACGTCCTCATCGGGAGCTGGAACTGATAGCCTGAGAAAGCACACATACAAATGATAACGGTTAGCTCTTGTTGAAGCTTTGCTGTTGTTTGTTCACTTTGACAAAGCATGTGGGTGCACTCACCAGGCTGAAAGAGTCGTACATGCTCATGAGCTCCTCCATGCGGTATTGCTCCAGCACTACTACATTGGAGAGGTTTGGGTTGCGTTGCCGTGCACAGTCCTCACAGTGCACCACATACATCTTCCGACTGCCATTCTCACTGGTCACGAACAGCAGGTTAAACACCTCCACCTGCACAAGAACAAAAACTTGCATTACTATTGTGTAATTTTCTGTTCTTTTTTTGGAACACAATTCTGCAGGTCTTTGGTGGATTTTTATATGTAGGGCCTGTCTGCCTGTACTTTACAAATAACGAAGCACAATCCACTCACATCACACTCGTTACAGTAGTAGGCCGGCTCATCCTTCACCCTGCTCTGGTAGGAAATCTTCTTTCCTCCTGCCACCAGCTGGTCCCTCAGAATCTGAATGTGCTTAATAGACTGGAGGAGACAGTGTCTGAAAAGGAGGAAAGGCAAATGGATTAAATGTCTATGCTACTAAACTGGGATGTTACTTGCTGCTGCATACTCACTTGATCATCTTGTAAGTGTCTGGGTCAGTGACTTTGATGTTCCGTGCCAAGTTCCAGGATACGTGAATCATGGGAACGATGGATTTGACTTTCTTCACTTCGTTCCACTCAAATCTCTCTAAAGCCAACTGGTACTGATAAGCTACAAATTCAGAAAAACAGCGTTTTACACATTTAATTGCAACCGTTTATGTAGTTGTCATGACTGATAAAATGTATTTTAAAGCGCTTAGACTTTATCTTCCACTTAAAGTAGGCTATTCCTGGCATACATCATACATATTTTATGGAACTGTAATGACAATGAAAAATCAGGATTTTCAACAACAGGCACTAAAACATCAAAAAGCCACCACGTTTTGAATGATAAAGAGAACAGAAGTTAAATGTGTAGGTTACTCACAGTTGACAGGTCCCACATTCCAAGCAATGTTGTTGCACCAGCCCACGGCCTGAACCCAGTGTACAGCGCCTGCGTTGATCCACACCAGGTCTCCTGGTCTTTGGATGAACCGGTACACAGGGATGTTAGCGCGGTACAAGTCATCCAGAACCGGCCACCATGATCCTGTCAGGTAGTCGACTCCATGCCTGAGAGAAAAGTCAACAAACTTCTTAAAGTATTTATTTTAACGTAAATATATACGAATTGTTTGGCTATTAGTGTTATTTGACAGTGTTTTTGTAAACTCTTTCTTACTTTTCACAGAAATCACTGATGGCCTCCCAGTAGTTGTCATGAACGGCAAACCACTCACAGTCTCCAGGCCCAATATTGATGTTTACGGAACAGAAGTTATTGTTCTCCTGGTGTCCTGATGATACAAACATTTAACACCAATAAAAAAAAAAACTACTTGCCAAAGCAGACAAACTATCTTTGATTTCTACAACTCACAAATCAAGAAAGCTATTAGTGATTGTGTCAAACCTGGTGTGCGGCAGCCAGGGACTTTCATGTAGAGTTGCACTGTATTCATTCCCAAAATGGTGTGGCCAACATGACTCAGCATATTCCCACTGGAGGACACACGCATAAACGCAGGCAACTTCTGCAGTTCCTGCAGCTGAGCCTTCCATCTAAAGAAAAAGACAAAACACAATTTAGTTAAAACATCCCATTACTATATCCCCATCCGTGTCTTAAGGTTTTTATATTATCCAAATGAGATGACAAGAAAAGGTTATACATTTATGCAATTATGCACAGTAGTCTTACCTTTTTGGATCGGACAGATCAATGTTGGTGCCAAATTTTATTATCTTCCCCAAAGGTTTCTGCTCTAAACTATAAAGACAAATTAAACCATTTTAAGTAACAACATTTTAAATAGGTGTTTTATACATACATGTATTAAATAAAGATATTTGGACAAATTCAAGAATTAGGTGCTGTGCTAACTTGCAAAGAATTACCTGGAGCTGGGAGCTGAGGAGCTACTAGTTGTATTCTCAGAGTTAGTGGCTGATTTCTCATCTTCATCATCATCATCCTCGTCATCACTGCCCTTCTCTTCCTTTAAAGGCAGACAATGGTATAGGTGTATGTTCAGTGCATGACGTATATGATTCAAATTGAAATTCATTTTATATTTATGTCAGACAGAATTGTACAAACAAGAATTACAAAGTATTTGCAAAATGACCAACAAATCTCCGGAAACTTGCAAACACTTTTATTTCTGTCACCTAATTTTTGTTGTGTTGGTTGTATGTTTGGGTTCATACCTGTAAGCTCTCTTGGAAGCTGGAGGCCTGATACTGGGCATACTTGGCAATTGTTGTATGCGACCTGCTGCTCTCGCAGGGCCAGGTCTGGCCTGTGCCGCTGGGATCCCAGTTCTCATCAGCTGGCTGTTGGACTTGGGTCCGGACCTCTACTGCATGCTCCGCATTTGCCTCCACCAAAGATTTTGTGGAAAACAGACCAAGATCTCGAAGAGGAAAGAATTAGTTAGTTTCCACAACAGCAACCGTTAAAGTTACAAAATGTACAACTTGAGTATCTTTCCATCCATCCATCAACATACTTAATCTGAGGGAGCCAGCTAGTCCACGGATGACAGTAATGGGGTTCTTAGAATCCGTGCAGAACTGTAGCAGGACCGGAGAGAATGCATCTCTTTTACTTTCCAACTGCAGAGAAACAACAACAACATGGAATCATTGAGACAAACCTTTATACATTGGAGCATCAAGTGTGTTTTTACTTGAGCAGAGTTTATTGTGCGTGTAATACACAAAAAGACCACAAGGAGCAGGAAATGATGACAATGCTACTGCAGCGCTTACATAGATGCTAGGTGTGGGGGGGTTGAGTTTCTCTTGAGGGATGGGCAGTTCTGTTGTCAAAACTGGTTTAACAGAGAGGGCAGGTAGGAGGTACGATTCCTTAAATTTCCCCTTCACGCGAGCCCCCCTGAAACAACAAGACATTAATTATCAGATACAGCCTTTCACGGTCTAAACCACATCAAAATATATTGCAACTGCTGCCAAGAAATAAACTGTTTTAAAGATTTCCTGCACACAAATATTGCTTACTTGCAGGCTCTGATGATTTCACTAGCTGTGTTCTTTATGGTGATTTCCTCCAGAGGAATCCTTCTCTCCTCTACCTCTGAAGCAATAAATGTCTCTCTGTCCCCGCTCTCCACCTTTATGAGGCGTATCTTCAGTTCTTTGGGTGGCCCATCTGTCAGTGCTTTCAGTTTCTGAAAGTCATCAGAACATAATGCTGAAGAAGCTGATGGGAGATCAGACGAACGTCCAGAGCTGGCGCCCTTGTCTTTACTCCGTGCCCACTCTTCTCCTTCACTCTGGGGTCGGCTACATTCTTCCTTCCTTCTCTTCTTGTCTCCGTCACGGTCTTGTTCCATCTCCCTAAACTTCTTACTCTGAAGGTCCAGGTTACCCAGTACCTGCCTTCTCTTTTTTTCCTTGTGTGACTTCCCATCCCTGTGCCGTCGACTGGAGCTGGAAGATGAGGATGAGGAAAGAGATGCATCATCATGTCTTTCTCTGTGCTTTTTCTTTCTCTCTTTCCTGTCCTCATGCTTTTTGCTACTACCGTGTTTGTGTTTCCTCTCTCGTTCTCTGTCTCCATGTCGGTCCTTTTCTTTATCAGGTTTGCATGTCTCCTGTGACTCTGCCTTAGAGCTCTGCCTTTGAGGGAGTATGTGTTTGTTCACCTCATAGCTATGACCAAGCTCCGCTAGTGAAGACTCCGAGATGGTGGTCAGTATTGGTCGTTTTTTCAACAAGTCCTTCACTGTTCCAGAATCCTTCTCTCCTGTGGATTCCTCTGAAATATCTTCCTCATCATCATCGCCCAAAAGATCTGGCTGGCTTATTTTATCCCCTCTTTTCCTCTCTGATGCCCAGTCCGTAGGTGAAAGGGGACGGGGCTGTCCTGAGTTACTAATGGCAGAGGTTTGCATTGGACTGCTAAAACCTGGGTGATTGGATGAACCTGATGTGGGAGAAGTGCTTTGTTGTTGTCTGCAAATGTCAGGCTCCAGAGAAAGAGATGAAGAGTACTTCACTCCCATAAAAGCAGAGGGAGGAGGACGACCAAAGGGTCCACCTCGGTAGGTGTACTTCTGGCTCTCAAGTACAGACGCAAGGTTTTTAAACATGCTGTTCACACCTGTCTGATGGAGGTGTGGCCGCTGTGGTGGTGGTGAACAGGATGGAGTTTCATCTTCATCTCGATATGCTTCTTCGTCATCCTCACACTCACTTTTCTCTACCTCTGGAAGGCCATACAGCTTGGCCAAGTCACTGTGGCGATAGTTGGTTCCTGTTGTGGCAAGATTTTCTTGAGACTGCATGCTAATGGAATTGGCAGGCTTGGTTATAACTTTAAGAACCTCCTCTTCTTCCTCGAGTGAAGAAGTACGACTACAAGGAGATGCCAGTGAACCTTGCCGACTTAACACAGGTGGGCTTCCATGGCCATCTGGCTGATAATCCTCAGTTGGAGATTGCTTTAGGGCTGGCATGAGGTCTGGTGCACACAAATAACTCTTCATAGGTGCCACATTTGTAGAAAACAGAGGTTTCGTTACTGCCTGTTCTCCGCTATTGCCAGAATATAACTCCTCCTCTTTCTTAATGGACTCATCCAGCATCTTCATAATGTTAGCCAATCCATCAGGCAAGAGCTCAGAAGTTTCCTCCTCAAATTGGGCACCATCAGAGTCACCACTGTAACTTCTAGCACTGCTGCCCAAACTACCAAGTCCTGTACTGGGCATATGTTTTTGAAGGCTGTTTGTAGTCGTGCATGAAGAGCGAACATCCTTGGGGAAAGCCTGGTAAAGTTTGGGTGGCTCTCGCAGGGGTGGAGGGTTGGGAATTGCATTTATAATCTCAGCATTATGAACGGTTTTCAACATGGTGACATCTTTGGATGGGTCAGGTTTCAATTGCATGGTGTGGCTGTGGTTGTCGGTGGGGCTGATAAGACCTGACTCTGAGGGGTATGTAGGATTCCCATTGGAATTCTGAGACGGTGCGCCACTCTTCCATTTCTCTCTTTGCCTTTGCTTTTCACGGGCATAGTCTGTCTGGGGGGTGAGGGGAGGTGGTTGTGACCGTTCCATAACGTTTGCTGCAGTTCCAGAAAGATGTGGATGCACTCCTCCCCGACTCAACCAGGGATAAGGTGGTGAATTCTGGCTATGAGGTGAGATGGAGGAGAGTGCACTGGCTGGAGACAAACGAGGAGGTGGAGGCTCAGCTGCACTACCTGACAGCAAACGTTCCAGACTCTTGATGGCAGACTCACCATGTGGCTTTGTCTCCATTTCTTGTCGTTCTACATTCCGTTTTCTCTCTTCATCCTGGTCTCTCCTTCTCTCTTCTGCTTGCATGTGGCCTTGCAGCTCTGCATCAAGTTTATTTAAAGCATCAACAATGGACTGAGAGCTTGTGGCAGCAGGCTGCAAACAGGACCTTGGGTAGACTGGGGCTGGAACAGTAGTAGTTGCCTGAGAAATTGAGGAGGAAGCTTGGATGGGTGCTGAGTTGTATGAATTACTAGAAATTGGCTTGAGGGCTGAGCTGACCTTTATGTGTTCTGGAGGTTGAGGGCAATGTAAAGGTGAACTGACTGGAGGGAGAGTGTTGAAGAAGTGTTGAGAAGTCTTGCTGGTGATGACACTCTCCCCTGATCTCTGAAGACCTGAGTTTAGGGTGGAGGGAGAAGAGGACACTGGGGTGTAGTTAGGTCTGACTTGTCCTGTGTGGGGTAGAGTGGACTGAATCTGAGATTGTGCTCCCCTTTGTGGGTTTGGAAGGGTTTCAACACCAGGGTGGACACCCTGATACCCTGGATGTGTTACATTTTGACCAATCATGGATACATGGTTTGGGTTTGAGATTAACACTGAAGAATCCATTGCTCTCCAGCTGCTCAGGGTACTGGGAATGGAGGAGGCCGTTGAGGGTGCTGAGCTAGTGGCAGGGATGCTTCCAAAATTGGTGTATGGTTCCAGAGAGCAAGGTGGACGAGGAGTTTCTAGGTTTGGGGTAATGACAGGTTTTCGTGCAGGGGCCTGAGGAGGGCTCACACGCTGGGGGGTCCCTGGACACTGGTCGCCCTCAGCAAGCCTATTCAGTGCCTGAGAAAGGTGTGAGGCAACCTGAGAATGCCCTCTTGCTGAAAAGTCACGTGATTCCTAAAGGGAAATGAATATTACAGTCAACAAATCATAGGACACAAAATTGTAGCTATTGATAACATTCATAGTTTACAGCACATGTTGTGTAGGATACTATTTACTAATATTAAACAGCCGGCAATTTTAAGTCTTGAGCAGGTAGATCTGTTTGTGCATCAGAAAGGTTTTGTTTAATGCAAAACTCTGTGTGTGTTACCTGGTTCCTCCAGGGTTTATGGGGGTTGTGCTGAGGTACTGTGGCCTGGGCCTGGTTGCTGGCTGATGGGCTGGAATGGACCAGCCCTGGGTGAGGCTGGAATCGGGGGTGACTGTAAGGCACAGAGGTGTGGTTTGCTGGTGAGGGTGCAGGACGCTCCCCATCTGCCCGTGGTGATGATGAGGATGTAGGTTGTGGTGGAGCCTGTTTATTCAAAGAACTCAATGCAGAATCATGTCCTCTTTTTGAAGTAGTACCACGTGGTTCCACTTGGGTCTGGGCTGAAGGTCTGCTGTTGGGGTAGGAGTATGTAGAATGGTGGATGTGAGGGTTCTGTGAAGGTGGTCCCAGAGACTCTGGTGACTGAGCAGTCTTGTTGGACTGTGGTGGAGCACCCCTGCTTTCTTCGTAGCCTCTTGTGTTGGGAATGGTGGGTGAAGATGTGGTTGATGGATTCAAGGGAGGCGGTTTATAGGGGAAGCTTCCAGTTCTTGACTTGGCTGAATCCTGTAAATAGAGAATAGGAATTAGCCAAGTACAGCTAATGTAAAACAATAGTGAAGACTAAACATAACACAATACATGACTTTAATCGGATTGCTGTTCTTTACACTATCTTCTGTCTATCTTCTCTCATCTCAGTTACAGTCAAACCACATTTCACGCTACAGGTGTTGGATTACAGACAGGTCTAGATATTTAGCCCACTAAATTAATTCACACCTGATTCTGGCTTTTGTCACAAAGCTTATAAGCGAAAGCCGATAAAGTGGCAGTGATGGACGATGCCAAATATATTATACAAGAAAATATTATAGAATATCAACATTCAGTTCTGCCAGGACCACTATCGTCAAAGTTAACTTACAATTAGTATACATTTTAGGTTGGGGGTATGGTTCTGTTCTGGGCAAACACTACCTGCCCATCCATGCAGCCAAGCATGGATAGGTGCTGGGAGAGCATAAATAACACCCCTAGGGTAAACAGAACAGAACCAACATTAATGATTAATGTAGCAGATATCATTAATGTACTAAGTGATTATTTAATGTAACAACATGATTTAGTTGTCTGACTCAACGAGAATATCCAATGCCAAGTTCTGACTGAATGAGAAGAAGAGTTGGGGATGGAGGTGGGTGATTAGCTCCTGAGCAAAGCGATAGCTGCAGAATAATGACTGAAATTACCTTATAAAAGGGAATTATGATTGGCATCATATTCCTATAGGTCAGCTGATGCGAGCTTGACTAATGTGACTTGCCAGAACTAACGCTTTGCTCCATTTTAGCAGTGACTGACCTGGAAATCAATGGGTCCGCTTTTGTGTTCATTCAGGTTCCAGGGTGCTCCACCTTTGTGCAATGGGTTCCAAAAGCCAGGTTTTGGTGGGGGGTAGTTGGAGGATGGCTGCTGATTCAAATGTACAGGTGGCCCAGATATGCGCTGCATGGCGGAATGAGGCATCTGTCATAAGAAACAGTAAAAAAGAGGGCTTGGTAAAGATGCATTTTAGGATAAAAAATGCAGAGGTGAGCATATCAAAAGATGGTATATGCTCTCGACTAACCTGATCAGACTCAGAGCTCTTCTTTCTCTTATTGGGACTGGGGCAGTCCTCCATGGGCCGGTGCAGAGATGGAGCAGGGGTATGCTGAATGACAGAGTGCTCTCCAAGAGGGGGCCCAGGTCGTTTTAACTGTCCAGAATGAGAATGAGGTCCCCTGGGTTGCTGCTGAGTCTGAGACTGAGTCCACATATCAGATAATGGAGGCATGGGCCGTGAGCCATGGGCTGAGAACTGAGGATGAGGAGCACCGTACGTGGATAAAGTGAGAGAAAGAGATGTTGGCGAAAGTACTCTCAACCACAGAACATAGTTAAGTGCGCTATACATTCAATTACATACAAAAAAATTAACAACAACTTTAGTGTAATATAAAGCTAGTCTTTCATAACTTATACATTTAAAAATACTGATTTATACAGAAACCCTACTCATTTTTATATAACAAGAGAACATATAAAAGGCACAGTAATGAAATATATGTTCAATAATCACCTTCAGTAGCTGACTGGCTCGAGCTGTGAGGTGTGCAGGAGGTCCTGCATTGTAGCCATTGTGCAGTCGGTTGTGGTTATCACCAGGCAATGGCTCATATCCCTGGCCAGTTCTAGTTGGTTCCCAAGGCCTGGGAGGAGCAGGGGGTATCCTCTGTAATCCTGGCAACAAAGCCTGAGACAGGTCTTGCTTATCTCCTCGATGTAAGGGACTGCAAATACAAGAACACATTAACAAACTTTTGCCAGAAGTATTTGTAAAACAACAATAAAGCTTACTGAAAACTCACCCATTGTTTAAGAATTTACTAGGATGATTTAGCCCAGTCATGTGACTAGGTGGCATATGGGGGAGGAACTGGTGCTGATTGACACCTGGTAAGCACCTATCGAGAGATAAGAAAACAAGGTTGTTTTTTGATCATTCCTTCTCATAGGTCAGTTAGCATAACTTTATCAGTGAGGTCACTAAAAGCATGATTCGGCCCTGATCATGAGGTATATTACCTGGAGGGAGGTGACCAGGCGTGGCTGCCCACAGGAGCCCATGGTCCCCGGTTGAGTCCGTCCAGAGGAAAAGGGTCCCGTGTGCTGCACCCGGTGAACTGTTCTGCTGTGTGATGCATCCAGCCTAGACAAGAAACAAAGACAATTTAGTTTTCTACATGTCTTTATTATCTTAGCATATACATCTATCACTGCCGGGAAAAACACGTAAATTCTGGCATTCTTTCCAACATGTAGCAAAGTGGTTGTGACACTGTACTACTTAACTACTAAACCATTATCCTTGCTTCAATATATTGGCTTAAATCAGATGGCAGAGCAGACACTTTTCATTAATTAGATACACTTAAATGTATGAGTGTTACTTGAGTATTATGAACTTTTAGTTTTAATATTTTAAATTACCTATTATTTTTATATTTTCATTTAAATTTTAGTTGAAGTTTTAGTCATTTTGTTGTGCTTTTATTAATTGTGCTTTAATTTTTATTTCAGTTTTTCAATTTTTTTCATCTAAAATTTACATTTAATATGACTTCAGCTTCATTAACGAAAAATTTTTCAATAGTTTTAGTCAACCATAACACCGAAGTGTACAAATTGATTTCATATGCGCTAACAAGCACCAAATATTCTTACGGATATAAATTATTGTTCAGTGCTACACTCTACCAAGTGAACAGAGCACATGGTTACTCACCACACTAGCTGTGAGTGTGAAGCCCTCCACTGCAAAACAGAGAGGGCCACTCACCAACAAGAAGGAGAAGCTGTTTACTGCTACTCCGGCCAACTGGAGAGAGAAAGAAAAGAGATGGGACATAAGGGGGTGAGGCACAAATAACTGCCAAATCCATTAAACACAGGGGGAAAACACATCCTTTGTAGTCTGTATGAGTTTTTGGCCTGAAGGCAGCTAATAACAAAGGAACCCTCCAGAACTTCAGTGCCACTCTTTGCCTCTAGGGGGCAGTGCTCTTCTGTTTTCTAATGGGAGGAAAGGGTGCACAGATGGGCTTGTGGGAGTTCACCTGTAGGGTGAGTACACTGAGGTCATTATAACCCTTCCTAGGGCCTCTTGGCAAAGGGTGAGCGTGATCAGAGGGAGGGACGACCAGAGCAAAGCCCTGGAGTCAAGCCAGCGGTGTCTGTGTGCATGTGTACATAAAGGAGTGTGTGTACTTGTGTTGTGTTGCTCGAGTTTGATTATTTGCATGTGTATGAGTGTGTGTCTATGACAAGAGAGACACTGGGGTTAATCTCATTAGGCCAGGCGTGATGGAGAGAGGAAAGGATGGAAAGAAAGAGAGCAAGGGGAGGAGGGAGGAAAGGAACAGCAGAAGGCTTGAACAGGATGGATGGACAGATTAGGGAAAAAAGATGGGTCTAAAATTAAAGTGTTCTTTAGGGAGACACCAAAGTGAGAAGACTGGCTGTGCTCCCGTGAAACACCCACGCATGCAAACACACTGAGCTTCCCACGCATTCTGAACACACATGGCACACACTGGATGCACAAATATTGGCAAGCATGCGCACACACACTCGATTGAAATCGCTTGGCACACACGCATATATACCCATACGGCAAAGGACGCCTATTGCACACTAATTATGGACTTGGCAAAAGCATTTCAAGTGTGACAAACACAGGCTTTCTCTGTCTATAGCACAAAATAAACCCCCCCACACACTTATTACACAATAAAACAGGCCACAGATGCAAAACCTGTCATCCATAAAATGCTGTATAACCAGATGGGTTAGTCCTGAGCTACAAACTCAACATGCAGTGTAACACTTACTGATGAAATTCACAACCCTTTAATACTTTAATACAGTCTTTAAGCTGCAATTTTGGTGAAGAGGCATAGATTAGTCTGAAGATAAATAAGTATGTGGCAATATTCAGAGACTGTTTGGATACAGTGTGTGTGAGCTATTCATTGCTCTGCAGGTTTAGTCAGTGCGTATGTGTGTGTGTTTTGATCCTACAGTGCACACAAGCCCACCCAGTCCTCTCTGGCTCATGGTGTCGCACTATTAAAAGGCTTCTGTGATATTTCAGGAACTCTGAATTTAGCTGCTAGTGGGGACTGAATTAATCATGACCCTGCAGCACACTGCATTCTTAGAACAGTTTCTGCACATTCTCACACACACACACACACACACACACACACACACACACACACACACACACACACACACACTTTACCTGTCAAATAAGCATCTAGCACCACTTCTCAAACGTCAGAAGAATTAGGGTTTAGCACCAACTATCGATCATCTCGGCTGACTCGGTGGTCGTAGATTGCTGTAGAGAGAGATAAAGAGGTAATCATCAGTGCACAGAGTTTGACTTTTATTTGTGTTCCTGATCTTTTACATTGGCTTCATTCCCTCCAATCAGCACAAGTGCAGTAAAAACAGCCAGGCTTTGCAGTAACCTATTACAGACAGTGTGTCAAAAATGACCCCAGAGAAGAGAAAAAGTTGATAAATTGTGATTTGGTTTTTTTAAAAAAACCCAAACGAGAATTTTTCCCATATTATTCCATCCTCTATTAGAAAAACAATGAAGAATCTAACTATTTCATATGGCCCAATTGCACTCAAATAAATAAATACATGCATGCATAAATATATCACTTTATTCAATAATAACTATGAAGTCTCAGGTTAAAAAAAAAAAAGAAACTAAAGGAAATCTGTCTTTAACATTGGGAGCTCTTGGGCGGTGAGCAGGACAACAGTGAGAGGAAATCCACGATACCGTCTCACACACAATGGTGAGAGTTATTGTGGGGAGGTGTCTGAACAAACACAGGCCTGGCTCTAAGACCTATCGGTGTGGAAAGCCAACTATCACTTGTGAAAACTGTGGCTCGGGAAAAACATCCCATGAAAAATAACAGGTGGAACTGATAGGCTTATAGAAAGTGTTTTCAATGGTTGCATGTTTTAGCATAAGAGAAAATGTTTGTAAAGAGGCACATTCACAGTGCAAACCAAGGGTCTTCAGCAGGGAGTCTGCCAAATATTGTGTGATCTTAACTAGTTAGTGGACCAAAAAAAAATAAAAAATTGGCTAAAGCTTTATGCTAAAACAAAATTTTTTTGCAATGTTCAACTGGGGGTCATTTGTCCCCCATAAAAGTTTGAAGACTGCCGAGGTAGACAGTTGTGGGAAAACACACATAAACTCAAACTGAAACTTCTCCATACTACATTTCCACATTTCACACAGAACGACGACAGATACTGCAACAGCTTTGCTTTTTACGAGAACATGTTTTTAATTTCAAGAAATACAGATTTCTAGTACTGTGGAAACAATACGGCACCCCGAAACAGATTCTTATTATTGTAAGAGAGATCAATCGAAACACGCATACATGGAAGTCTGATAACAGCTAGCTGTTTGCTGTGTAACTGGGGAACTCCCATGACTCAACCATGGAAAGGGCTTACCCCACAAAGCCGACTCTGCCCTCTTCTGTCGCGCACTCTTTACGGTCAGGTGATCGGGGACGATCCACCTCAGTCACAGCATAGGGAATTTCTGAAAGTGTGCCGTCATCGATATCCGTCACAGTGCGTTGTTTTGGATGCAAAACATATGAACTGTAAATTTACAGTGGGGTTTTTTAATATTTCACCAAACCGGGGAATCCAAAACTCACCGATGTCGATTAGACAGGAGAAAACAGGAGGCTGGCGGTGCTATTCATTATAAGAGTGAATGAGGTTGTGTGGTTATTGGTTTATTGAAAGGTGTCGCACCTCTTTTCGCTTTCATGCTTTAGCCAACTTTTTTCTAGAAATGTCATGTGTATTTACTCATACCTCAAAAACTCTTCAGAAGTCATTTAAATTTCGAATCGATTTTAAATCATAAATGTTACGACGATGATATCATAACTAAAAAAAAAAAATCCCCATTCACCCCCACATCGCCCCTTAGCTTGATAAAATTCCCCATGACAACAAACATCAAACAACTATTCCAGTCACTGGCTGGGTCTTCACACTTACCAGATCAATGCCTAAAAACACCAAACCAACCCTGTCCAATCAAGCTACAAAAAATTAAAAAAAAAAAAAAAAAAAAAAAATCACCGTGAGACCTAACCAACCGTACAGCTAACCAACACCTAACCAACCGTACAGACCAAAAGACTGAAGTGATGAGTACCCTTTTAAAAAAAAACGGATTCAGGTTATGATTCACTTTTGAATAGAGGAGGACTGACATCAATAACATGGCAATGTGAAAACAATTCCATTTTAAATTAGTGCTATGGGTCGTGTGAATGATGTCATCTCCCAGCATGACGACAGTGTCCTCATTCCTGCCAGAAAGTACCATGAAGCAACTCTGAGAGCCTAAACAGCCGAGCGTTCGCGTATGCGGCAAAGAACGGCACGGAATGGAGTCAAGGAATTAGTCCAGGAGATGGAGAACAGATTGTGATAAAGATAGGTAGATGAGAAGAACAGGGGAACTGGAATGTTCCTCAGTGAGCAAAGGGGGCCGGCGGAAGGGCCTGTGGGTGAGCGCTTACATTTGGCCATTATATAACCCACCTCAGATAGAGATCACACACAGAGGCACCAGGAAGCACAACGTCACAGTAGACTTGCGTCTGATCCCTTCCCTCTGTGTGTGTGTGTCTGCCTCTGCCAATGATGCAAGGCTGAGTCGTCACGATGGCCCACACTCGTAGCCTCCACACAAACATGCGTACATGCAACAGAGTGTACATCCTGATCCCGAGAGCGAGTTCAACTGAGGACCCGCGCAGCGCTCTGGCCGAGCCCTCGCCTACTTTGCAACAAGCCTTCCTCGACCTTGCACCACCCTTCCAAAAATAACATTACAATAAAAATTTTCACCACTGGCCCCATTACGCTTTCAGAATGTCACAACTGAGTTCTGTGCACAGACCATGATTACTTTCCCTGCTCTCGTTTTCATGTCATCGCCCTCGACCTAGTTCAGTGCTCCTGATTTATGGTTGCTAGACAGATGATAAATCCATCTGGATGGAGCGTTTGAAGATGAGCGGCGCTAACATCACAGGCATCGATATGATATTGACCCTCCAGCAATAAAATGTTGTCCATCTGGTATCAGCTGTTAATGAATAAATATGTAGGCTAATATATAAACCAGGGCACATTAGCAGTGTATAAAAGATTGTGTTACTAGAGGGGGAAAGACTCTTTAGGTGACCCTAATCTAAATATTCACCCTCATTCCTGACATGACACCAAAATCAGCAATTTCACTAATAATATGAATCTTGGATTCAGGTCTCAGCTCTCAGTTGTTTCTCTATTTCAGCTGACACAGAGAAGCATGATGCTTTTCTTAGTAACTAGTGGTCATGTCCTATTAAGAGTAAACAACCATGCTGTCATTGTGGTAAGCACTGCTGAGAAAACACCCTTAGTCATTACCTTGAATTAGGTGTATTACTGACACTGATATTACTCATAAAAGGAGAAGATGACATGAAACAGTTAACAAACCATTGTATTTCTGTAACTTGCCCTGTTTCTAAATGAAAAAGGATATTCGTTGAAAAACTGTAGTATGAGACTTTTGGAAATTGATTAGATTCTGAAAAGTGACTCGTTGGTGTTGGTTTCAGAAGTGAATTGTGTAGTTACTTTGATGAAAGATGATGTAGGCTTTGAAATAACATGCACAAATCATGCACAATGAGACCAGAGATGTGCATTTGGAAAGTCAGTAGGGTCCATTTTGATCTTATGTTGACTTCAAAAACACAATGAAACAAAAGTGACAACAGATCTTTTCTTCAGTTTTGTGACGTACATCACAGATTACTCGAGAAAAAAAAAGTAGGGTGGGGACTTGGTTGTGCCCATCAGTTGTTGATTAGATGGAGGCAGATCTTGCAGTCCGTGAAAGTGAACTACATTTTTGGAGAAGTCCGGCATTTGTCACCAGAGAGAGGCGTGTCAGAAGATTATGATTTTAATTTAAAATAAATGTAAAATTTATGAACGTATGAACTGTTCATTATAAGAACAATAACTTCTATATTGCCCAATATATATTATTATATACATATATATATATAATATTTTCTCTTAATAACAACTATATGACCTGTGTTACAACTTCAGAGACGTGCCCTTTCAACCGTTTAACAGAAATGTAAGAGATCAGACCTAAGATATGTTGATATCTCTATCTGGATAGTCAGGGAAAATACTGCTTTTGCACTTGTCTGTGAATGTGAATGTACCAGCATGTGAGATTAAAGAAAGCAGAACAGACATGATCAGAACGGAAGTCGTCGTCAGAGCAACAGGAAGTGGGCCTCTCAAAAGAGAGGAGGGTGTCTTAAAAGGGACTTGGGGGAATGATGTAACATCCTGTGGAACATATTCAGTGTGTATGTATTTATGAATGACCCAAAAATGAAAGCAAAGATTGGTCAAGTGTCTAGTTTCTCATCCTGTTGAGTCCCATTAGGCTTTGCAGATGTTGCTGTTGTCTTTCTGTCGGGAGTTATATCCATACTGCTGTCGGTCAACTTGTGTAAAAGTTCTTCTGAGAACTAGAGTAAAACTTTTAAGGAACAGAAAGAGTGAATGACGTGCCAGCACCTTACACAACAGACACAGCCCAAATGGCAAAAAGCTGAAAGACGGGTGCTGTGCGTGAATGGCAGTGACTCAGTGTGCGAACGTCTGCTAGACATGAAAGTCTGGAGTCTGCATGAAATTCTGCAGCCATCTGCGAGAAAAAAAAAAAAACTTTTAATGCACTCAGCCGCACAGACTGTACAAATGTGTCATCGTGAGATATCAGGAAACATGAGTACGCTCTCTCATTCTCTTTTAACATTACGAATACAAAGTACCAGAAATGACCTTTCTCTGTAGCCATCAAAACATCGCAGCTTTTCATAACTGGAGCAGTCAAACCTTGAACATCTGTCTCGTTCGTCTCTCGCTAGCCCCCAAAAGTCCCCTCCTACATTCAAACTCCTCGTTTCCCAGAAGCAAGTGCATTAGACACCAACAAAACAGGCACGCGTATTAGTAACAAAAAGGATAAATCTCAAACAAGCTGGCTCCGGGGTTGCCATGGCAACCGGTACGGCAGCACACGCTCACAAAGTCGGAGAGGGATCCAGCAGAGCGGGATGAAGAGTCACGTCTGGCATCGAAAATATTTTGACTAATTGAAATATGCTAAAAGTTAGTGATCGTAAATAGACTTTAATAAAAAAAAAAATGACTTTAATGTGAGATACAGGAAAATAATCCCTCCTCGGTCATGTCTCCCCCACGTTATGACGCACGTCAGCGATCTGTGTGTTGCATCCTGGCTGCTCACTCTATCCAAAAAACATCTGACTGAGTCACAGAAACATGACTGATCTTTTTTGTTTTCCACCACTCTCCATTCCTTTCAACCACTCCCACTATAGTTTCACCGCCCCTCCCTTTCTTTTACTCACTTTCCCTTTTCCCCTCACTCTGCAGTTCTGCCAAAATGTGAGATAACAGACAGGCAAAGTGACAAAGGAAAAAATAAACCAGTCAAGAGGGGGGGGGAAAAAACGGTTTCAAACTGAATTAAACTCTTTTCTTTTTTTTGTTGTCTTTAATTACACGACCTAAGACCAACTCATCAAACTTAATAACACACGTTCACAGACTCGCACACGATCTCTCGTGAAAATCCTCTAGTTTGCCTACATCACTTCCTTTTACCACAAAAGTACAGTCCTGACATGGTAAAAAACTCCCCCACACACAACCGTTAGAGCTCAATGGAATGAACAAGGAGGACTTTACAGCCTACAACTTTTCTTTTCTTTTCTCTTTTTCATTCGGACAGTCCTGAAATACCAGTATAACCACACTCGCGTAAGCCAAGCCTTCTGTCACCATCACCGTCGAATGGCTACCGTGATAAGCGTACGTTGACTAAGCACTCCAGCAAACCCATTGACCTACATGATACATCATCATCATCCCTTCGCTTCACACGCTCACACGTAAAATGTGCAACCTACACCGTTCTCGCTTTACTCCACCAAAACACACCCTCTCGAATGTGCTATCGTTATTCAAAATTAGTGATGGAAACTCAAAAAAACACTGATTTAGTGATTATTTTAGGTCATGATGTAATTACAATTCAAAACAATGGTTCGCGTATTGGAAAACATTGCCCTAATACACAGTTCTACAAACTTTCAAACAATTGAGAAACAATTGAGAATGAGTATATATATATATATATATATATATATATATATATATATATATATAATATATATATATATATATATATATATATATATATATATACACACAGCGATTTTGTTTCTTATTTAAGTCTGGCCTATAGCTTTAACACAGGTTTATGCCGTCACAATAAAGGGGCAGTGACGCTGCAATAAGGCGGCTGATTCAAAACACCCGCTGGTCTGAGGAGGACTGAGTCTCGGCAGCTGCTGCACTCTTGAAATTTACAACCCACGACTTCAAAGGGAAACAAACGCAGGCTCTCTGTTTTTATGTCAGTCGTGCTCATTGATCGGAAATCGATCTTCAAAGGGATCTTCCTGTCCTTCATATACCCCCGTATTTACTTCCACGGGTGTTTATGACCGCCCGTAAAATGCAGAGTGTCCCGACTCGCCCTCCAGACACGCTCATCCAACAAACACCGAACTGTTTCACTGTTACTTTACATGCTGTCAGCAATGTTTGTTCCACGTCAACACAAATATTCCTCCTAGCATGTGACAGAGAAATTTCCCCTGCATATTCCCTCAACCCAGACACCGGAATATGTTCAAACGCACATGCTAACGCTGAGAGAAAAAACACCCCACCCCCAGGTTGGGCTGGAGGCTAGTTGTAGTAGAAAATGATGCAAATGATTTCCTTTCAGACAGACGCATGCGGTTCAGCACGAGCAGGCTGAGGCAATCCATTCAGCTTTATGAGACTGCCCAGCTCGGCACATCCAAGCAGTGGAGCCCTGCCCTCCCGTGTCAAACAAAGAGCACGGATCACATTGCCATCACACACACATAAATGGGTCAATGAAGTGGTGCTCTTTTTTTAAGTTCGGTTAAAATTAATTTCAACCTTTTTTTTTCTTCCACAGAGCTGAAAGTCAAACACATTTAGATGCATGAAGATTGTAAACCAGAAATAGTAGTAGTCTGGCATAATCCTTTGTTAGAGTTTAAAACATATGCAAAGAAGCGATTTTGTTTTCAAGCATGTGACCCTGCACCACAAAACCAGTCATAAGAGTCAGTTTTTTGAAACTGAGATTTATAAATCATCTGAAAGCTGAATAAAAAGATTTCCATTGATGTGTGTTTTTTTTTTTTTTTTTTTTTTTTTTTTAGTATAGGACAATATTTGGCGAAGATACAACTATTTGAAAATCTGGAAACTGAGGGAGCAAAAAAAAAAAAAAAAAAGCTAAATATAAAAAAAAATTGCCTTTAAAGTTGTCCAAATGAAGTACTTAATGCATAATACTAATCAAAAATTAAGTTTTAATATATTTACGGTAGGAAATTGACTAAATATCTTCATGGAACATTTACTTAATACAGAAAAATTGATAATTTTGACCCATACAAATGTATTGTTGGCTACTGCTACAAATAAACCCGTGCTACTCATGACTGGTTTTGTGCTGCAAGGTCACATATTACTCATTCAGCATGGCTTAAGCAGTATGCAGGCTATTTTGTTGTCATGTGACAAGAAAACCATATAACAGGGGACCAATTTAGACTCAAGACTGCATCAAGGTCATCAAGATTTCTATAAAACTAAGAAAATAGATTTTTTGCTTTATATTTTAGTATAATGTAGTACTTCTAAATGAAAAATGGATTAGTTTGACACCAGTTGGCAGGTCTGGACAGCGGGGATGGGCCGGGTCAGTTTACACACCGGACACACGTGGGAAGGAGACTTTACAACCTACATCAAAACACTTTCTGCCCTGCTTACACAATACACCAATGTTACACAATCACACGCCCAACCCAAGAATTAAACCATGGTTCGATCTGTCTGAAGATTATCTCTCTAAAGACAGAGCGCCATTCATTGTCTCAAAGGCATGTGTTTGTGGGCAGTGAAGAGTTAATGCGCGTGGGGAACTAGCGCCGATCTTCCGGTCACTGTTACTACAAGGCTCTCATTCACACACACACTGTAACAAGGAGCGCAACGTTCATTTCTTTCAGTCACGGCCAACACTCAACTATGACGTGGTCACGGGTTTACCATGGGGACAACAATAATAAAACAACCGAGACCAGAGAGAGCTGACTTACCGTCAGTAGTAAAACTCGTTCAGCGCGCGTCTCCACCAGCGCTCCCAAAAGTTAGACGGGATCTGTCGGAGAACAAACGAGGACATCTTTTAGTTTTCCTCACAGTTGAAACGAGAAGTCACACTAGAAAGCTGCCAACTACGAGTGAACGCGTATAAAGAAGCTTGAATTACAGGCGGCGCTTTTGTTAGAAGCGTCGCGTCAACGAAAACAAGCGATAAAACACCAATAAGTGGCTAAAATTGCTGTCAGTACCGGTGAATACAGCAAGCGCAGTTTATCCGTAACTTCTCCTTGGCGTGCAGAGATGACTGTACCAGCTGAATAACAACAGTAGTAATCCGCAAAATCGTCTATTTTCGTAAATCCTTCGGTTTAAAGGGGAAAAGTCTGTTGTGTCTCTCCGCAGAGGGCGTGCTGCTGATATTTAACGTTGTTGTTGTTGGGTATAGCGAGCACAGAGCTGTGTCTGTGAGTTAAGGCAGGGATCGAGTTGCGCTGAACGGCGCTGGGGTGTTTTAAAGGGACGCACAGCTCCGGCTGCAGAGGCGCACGCTCTCTTCTCTCTCCAAAGCGCCGCCCCTGGCTCGTGACGTCAGCGCGCACGGCACCGGAATTCCCTGACAGCGCAAACCGGCGCGTCTCCGCCTGCTGCCTTATTTAAGACGGACTCGTGACTCGTGTCCTACTCTCACGGCCAGCCGGGACAGCAGTTCCGCCGCCTAACTATTAATAAGCCTGAACACGATGATCACTCCTCATCACACAAAAATAATCCACAAAAATGCTGTACCCAAGACTCATTCAAGCAGCGTCATATATACCATATATAGCCTCAGGACATGCTATTCAGTATATATGGGGCTAATACTAATATGAATAATAATGTATTATTATTATTAATTACTATTGTTCCTATTACTTAATTTTTGTGATATATTGCTTTCAATTTTATACCATGTAAAAACAATTTATAATTGTATATTTATTTATATTTATTAATAAACAATGATGATAATACTATAATAATATTCTTCTTCTTATTGCTATTATTAGGGCAGCTATTGCAGGGTTTATTCAGGATTTGAAAGTTTTGAAGTTTGAGAACAAAATTTCACAGAGAATGATCTGAGAGTATTGGACAGGCCGGACAAGCACTGTAAATCAAAGTGGAGTAAAAATAGGACAGACATAACAGATGGACCAAGAAGTGCTGAAATAAGAAAAACTAAAAAAAAAAAACTGTGGATAAAATTTTCTAAATTGTACTGGAAGAGTATCCACTTTTTTGGACTTATTCAACAGTCACGATTTAAGTTTTTTTTTTTAAGAAACAAATGGCATCTGCCATGTCAGGATGTTTCTTGACTGTGTGAGGACAGCATGGTATGTTCACTTAATGGCGAACAGACGCTGCATGCGTGTGTGTGTGTGTGATCAGCACGTTATATTTAGCAAGGTTACATCAGTGGCAGCGAGACAAAACAGGCCGGCCAAACCACGGGAGTGTGTCACGGGAACCAGGCTTCTTGGACAGCAGCGGAAGAACTTCTCTCACACACACACACACACACACACACACACACACACACACACACACACACACACACACACACACACACACACACACACACACACACACACACACACACACACACACACACACACACGTAAGCTGCTCTGAGCACAACTCCTACCAAAAACAGGCAAACATCGACAACAGCAGATGTGTGTATGGCTTCTTTGGGAAATTGAAAAATATGGCTTTTCTTTTTCTATCGTACGACCTTTATTACATTCCAGCTAGAGCACTGTCTTTGCTGTTCGGAAATTGTGTGTGTGGCGATGACCACATAGTAGGACACACCAGACAGGAAGAAGGGATATGACCGCTGTGACCAGGGTGTGACGGCCTGTGATCTCTCCCACTCACACCCACCCATTGTGCTCGTGTGTGCTAGTACACTAACATTCTGCCATTACAACAGATTTCAAAAGATACGTGTGTGTTTTTGGAGCATTTTAATTCCAGAGGCGGGCTTGCAGTTCCGATTGCTTGGTTCTGGCCATATAATCAGGGAGGGACAGAGCTCAGGCTCCCGTTCTCACACGGCAGCTAAATAAAGCAGCGTTCCTATGAGCACATCAGAACACAGCAGAACTGAAATACGCAGAACTGTCAGATGTGCAATGGCAGAAATGAGTGGTATGTGTGTGAGAACTGACAGCGGCCTTTAGATCAACACCCTGCTCCCACTTTGTGGGCTCCACTGAGTCAGCACTAGGGTGCTCTAGTTGTCACAGCTGCCACACATGTATGGATGCTTCATTCAGAGGGTTAACTCCCACGTCTGCCCACTATGCCCACATTAACCCCACATACTCACACGAATGAATTACACACCATGAGTTCATGCCAACTCATACTGAAAGTAAATGTCCCACTCAAACAGTAGGGGGACTGTAACCACCCTCTGAGGACACAAGGAGTCCCACTCAAACAGTAGGGGGACTGTAACCACCCTCTGAGGACACAAGGAGGAACATTATATACAAATCACTTAAATTCGTTGATCTTGTATGTGTGTATTTGTGCCTCACAATGTGTCTAATTTGAACGAATTTGAAAAGTCTCATCATTAATAATGGGTTGAAAATGTCGAAATTTACATTTATGCATTTGGCAGACGCTTTTATCCAAATCGACTTACAGTGCATTCAGGCTATACATTTTTTTTTTTAACATGTGTTTCCTGGGAATCAAACCCATGACCTTTTCTACTGTTAATGCAATGCTCTACCACTGAGCCACAGGAATATTGTTTGTTGTTTATGAATATAGTAATATACATAGTACGTAAAAGTGTTTATTAAGAATTCCATGGAAAAATGAAAAAGCTACATTTTACAGTCATATTGGCTGAATAGTTTATTGCAAAGAAAACTTTACATTTAATGAGTCACATGAATATTGTTTTAGACACATACAGATATATATATATATATATATTTATATTTGAGTATTTTTTATGATTTATACATGGGGTTACTTTTCTTCTTACATACATGCGCTCAACATTTAAACAAACAAACAAACAAACAAACAAACAACACAGACAAAGACACAAAATGAAGTGAATTAATAAAAATGAGTTTTCCAATTTTCTGTTTTACAAGAAAGGCAGAAATAATAGTAAAAGATTTTATTTTTTTATTCAGATGCCCAATTACAGTCAATAAATACAGTCTAATAAAAAGAAGACACACATTTAAGGAATTTGTCAAACACTTGTTTTGAACTAAATTTTGTTACTGTCATTTATTAGGCAAATAACAAAATGAAACAACTAAAGAGTCTTTATTCATGCGTAATAACCAAAAACTTTTGTATGGCCTCCTTTGGCCTTGATAACAGCTTGCATTCTTGCTGGCATTGTTTTATGGCATTTTTCTACAGTCTCTGCTGTTATTTTGCTTATTGGCCATCTGAATTGATAAATAATAATAATAATATCAAGGTGCTTCACCTTTTTATCTGCCTTTCTTTTAAAAAAGTAAATTTGTAAATTCATGTGAGCTCACGCACACTTATGGATTAACCATTACAGAAACAAAAATGGATTTTGGTAATCAACAATACTTTAGGGCAGCTGTGGCACAAACCTTACACTGGGTCATGGAGGTCTAAGTAATTTGTTAAGCACTGTATATAAATCATTTCTCAAAATAAAATGTATAATTATTGTGGTGGAAATGCTAGAAGGCCAAAAAAAAAAAAAAAAAAAAAAAAAAAATCCTATAAAAGCAGAAAAAAAAAATCCTTACTGTAAATTACTTGGGTACTCTTTCATTTTTGACTTTCACCGATTCTCCACCTTCTCTCTCTGCTTCTACCCAAAGCTGTAGCTTGGGCTGACTGAAAACCCACTCAAAACCATTCTCTCTGTAGAATGAAAACGACAGCAATCTTTGGTCAGATAAAGTGGGTTTATTTGTTTATTGATGACTATAAAACAGAAGTGGTTAGGCTGCTTGACCTTAAAGTCAAAAGGTCGCACCCCTGCAGAGAGACAGCTGCTCTGAGTTTAAAACAGGCCTGCAGCAACAACTGTAAAGTCAACACAAACCTAAAGTCCAAACGCTGTGCAACTGCAAAAGCACTGCTATTAGTAACCGGTCAGGATGAAATTGAAACGCAACAAGCCAGTGTATAACTGGCTTTTAATATATCCTGACTGATCACTGATATGGAGAGACAGACAGAGATGAAAAAAAGTGATATCTTTTCTGGAATCACACCCTGATGGCAAATCTCAAAGCTAACATCTAGCATTTCATTTTAAATGTCACTCTGAACTCTGACAGGCTCCATGAGCTCAAAGGTCACAGTGAGGGGGAGTTTACAGCATTTAGATAGAGAAAAGGCCTAGCTCCACTACCAAAAGACAGAGGACTAATCTCATCTCTGAAGGTGAAGAGAGGATTCAGAGGATTATAAGAGGCCACAGACCAAACAAACACGAGAAAACACAAGTCCATGAGCGACAGTGTGACACTCTGACTCAAAGTATTCTTGGTACAGATGAGAGGACTGGTGCTCAGAGAGCATGAAAGTGAGAGGCAGGCCGAGAGCGAGAGAGAATGAAAAAGAGAGAAAAACAGTCCCCGATACCTGCTGGGAAATCCAGCTCAAGACAGCAGCTGGTTTCTAGCTGGTCAGCCAGCTTTAATGCTTCACAAACCAGCTTGAACGTATTAGATTCAACATGAAATTAAACATTTTCTCAACACATGTTATAAATCTTATAGTGAACAATTCATCACTGCATGTTTCATTTTTACATCTTGTAATGTTTAATCAAAATATCATTACTATCATTCCTCCAGTGAAAATGACAAGGTTTTATCTGTTGATGTACACAGGATTTCTCCAATCATTTAGTCTGCTTTAACTTGCCCCTGCAAGCTTGCGTTCATCTTTGCTTTTTTTTTTTTTTTTTTTTTTTTTTTTTTTGCTTTTTCAATAATCTGTTACCTTCAGATGTATGTCACAATATGGAAGATAAGATCTGGCGCTACTTTAATCGTGACTTTAAACTGCTACGACCAGCTGGTTTGTTGCTGGTCCAAGATGGCTCACCAGGTTTAGCTGGATTTACCAGAAGAGATTTTCCTCCCTTCCCTGTTGTATGTACACCAGCTGGGACATGTGCACACACACGTATAACGTGATGACCTACTGAATACACACTCCTCTCACCCAGCACATATTACACTTTTGTGACTCAACACAGCTCGCCGGTTCTACACGCCTCCAACAGTCAATAAGATTGATATCAGAATTATGCTAACTCAACATGCAGAGGCGACAGCCATTAATGAATTTACTGTAATGCATTAGCAAACAAAGATATTGTACACATCCTGTAAACAGCATAAAGGTGAAATGGAGACAAGGCAATACAAAACCAAGAACCAAAGAAAACAGGCCCACTACAGACAAACGATAAACCTGTTCTTCCATTGTGTTAATGATCTCCAAAAGACGCCAACCAGAACTAAATAGCATTTTTTCTATTACAGAGGAACATTCTTTTGGATTCTACTGAACTTGTCCCAAAATCTTATCTTCACACAAACCTTTTTGCATTTTTATATTCTCATTAGTCATTATTTAATACGTTGAGCTGTAATACATTAAGCTTCCTCATGGAGACCGTTGGCAGCTCCCCATGATTTCAGCAATTTCAGGTTTTTCATACACTATTCAACTTAAAATTAGACCCCCCCGCCCCCCACCCAAATGCATTCACAATTACCCCAGAGCTACTAGTCAAAACATTTTCGTTAAACAGTAACTATGTCTGAAAAGCTTTTTCACCCCTGAGGGCCTCAAACCCAGTTTACAAGCTGTGACACAGTTTTATCATCCTGTATGTTATAGAGCACTGAGGTTATATCACTTTACTTACCTAACCAAACTCCTTGCGACCCACACTCAAGCTGACACAGACCTACATGTGTGCACCGCTTTTATGGGTGCAAAGTGGAAGTCTAAGTGCATTCATATGTTCATGTGTGAGCTTGTTTTGTGTGAATCAAGGTACTGTATTCAGCTGTTCTGATGGTTAGTCACTATATGACTCAGAGCTGTTCCTCGTGTTGGGACAATAGACCACATACCCCAATGTGTACACAAAACACACACACACTGCAACATTCACGTGAGCACAGACAAACAGCTACTTTTTGAAGAAAATGTGCCTTGCAAAAATCAAGTGTTGTGAGTGGTTGCATGGTGTTTGTGGTGCTTACTGAAGCCCCTTTCACACTGCACGTTGGACCCGGAAAATTGCCGGAACATTGTCGGGTCGCCTTCTGTGTGAACACAAACACGTCCCGGGATTGATTCCGGGTTGGGGACCTAGTAACATTGCCGGGTTCAGTCCCGGAACGAGCGCTGTGTGAACAAAAGCTAGAACTAATGCTGTAAAGGGTGTGTCATAGTGATGACGCACGTTATCGCGCGACTCTTTTAGCGTGTTTTGAAGGCAGATCAACGTTCGTGACGAAACAAATATGTGCAAACTGTGACGAAGCAGAGATCAGTTAGTTCCTCACTAATCCGCGCTGAAGCTGAGATCGTTCGCCAGCTTCAGTGTAAGTTAACGTTCCTAGCGTTTTTGACTCGTACATTACACGTCACACCCTGATATCACGTGTCTTCACGGGACCTTTACGGGTTGTGTGTGAAAGCACACACATATTCCAGGTAATCAATGGCAGTGTGAAAGGGGCAAAATCTAGAGACCCGGGAACAATTGCCGGGACACATTACCCGTGTATTTTACGGAATCGCAGTGTGAAAGGGGCTTGAGATGCCTATAGGTGTTAAAGTTATTCTGGGTTAATTATTGTATAGTTATTTAGTCAACAAAAGAACCCACCAAACATATCTACGATTTTCTGCAGCCGGTTGATACAAACCCTTAAGAGAGTTAAGAAAACCGTTATCGATAATTGGTTTACAATTATGACCAAAAGTTTTCTTAATGGAGTTTGTTCCAATCGCATCCTGGAAACTAAAGTTTGAGTTTATCCCTCAATGCAAGTCCATTATATTTTCCCCTTGTTTCTTGGTCCACCAGACAGATTGCTTTAAGAAGAAACCACACACCTTTGCTTAACAAGTTATCATTCACTGGAGCGTTTAGTGTTCATGTAGCTCAAAACAGATCGTAAGCAAAACATACCTTGAATACAATGTAGGTCGCATTGGAAAAAAATGCGCGTGAAATGCTTAAATGTAAACACAATGTTTCAAAGTTCAGTATTTTATGATCTGCTGATTTGTTCAAATCCCAAATTTATCTACTGCTATATTATTGTTATATCTTACTGATGGCCTGTATTTGCTGAACATTGTTATGTCTGCACTGAACCACATTTCATTTTCCTCCACAGCCCTGGAATATGTTAATATGCCAATAAACACGACTTTGACTAACCGCAGTACAAACATTTATAGTAACTGCCTTAGCAAGCATCCCTAAATATAGAAAGTATTGTACAGTCACCATCAAACCGTCAACATCACTTTGACAGTACATTTAAGGCATACATAATAGTATCTACATTCTGTGAAATTCAAACCAACAACTTTCCATCCCGTTGAAGTAGAATGTTACAGAGTGATACCAGGTCAAATCATGATCCCGCTTACGTCTGCAAGTCCGTTTCATTTGTTTTGTTTTAGCAGGTCGCTGCCCACTAGTCTGCGTTCGCTCGTGTGGTTGTGACTGTGAACGGTTGTGCGTGGGGGGGTGCAGAAACCACGCTGAAGATTTGGTTTAGTGCCACACGTCGCATGAAAAGGTCAGATTCAGCCATGTATGGTTTGCGAAAATTACCCACATACAAACCTGTACCCCCCCCCCCCCACACACACACACTATTGTCGAAACAGTAACCAACAAAGCCAAGCGGGAATCCCTAATGCTAAACGCAGACTCTGTGCGTGTGCATGTGCATTTGAACTCTCTCATGAATATTTAACACGTCTTTGAACATCTGTCAGTCATTCATGAGGGTGTGGTGCATTTTCTGTAGGTCTCTTTCAACCACACACACGCAGCTGACCACATAACAGTAGCCTGAGTCTGAGAAACAGACAGCAGCCCACAACAAACCAGCCATTTTCGCTGTTTTTCCCTTAACAAGTTCACTAAACGACTTTCCATCTTCATCCACCGACAGCCAGACTAGACAAAACGTTTTTTCTTGCACACACACACACACACACACACACGAACAGAGCCAGCAACAAGAACGTCAGTCAGGTAAAAACATGCTGAGGTGATCAACAAACAGGCTCACACATGTTTCTGCACCTTCACTATTACAAACACACACAAATAAATCCTAAACCCTGAGGGACCAACTTCTGGTGTAAATCAATTGATCTAAAGTGAACAAGACTTTTGGGCCAGCATTTCTTTACTAATACTGACTTCTGTTCCTGCAGAGCCCGGCCAGTGCAGACGACTAGCACAGACAGACAGCACAGACTATCATTATAACGCCACACCAAACATAGCAAATATAGTCTTCAGCCTTTAATGGTACTAGCTTTTCTACTCTGTCAACAACATTGGAGCTGTATGTGCGTTTGTAACCTGTAAAAGCTGTTTTATCATGTCCCAAAGAGGTAAAGTCATACAAAGGCAGAGATAAAGTCTGTTCTTGTAGCCCATATAACCCAAAGTCTATGTTTTATAGCATTTAAGCCTTTTTTAAAACATTTTATATTGTCAAATAACTTTTTCCTGATTGTAGTTACACGGACATAATTATGCCTTGACTTTCTGTGTGCAATTAATATTTGTTGGGATGAATGAAAAGGAAATGCACTCCAGTATTATCCACCCTATTTTTAACATAAGAGGCATGGCAATTTTTACCTCGAATGTCCAGGGCTTCCAGTGTCAGCCGTTTCCAGTCACTTCAGCTGTGCAAAACCTGTTTGTTACATTGTTTGATACTGTAGACTAGTATTTGTTATCATATTAGTTTGATTTATTATAATTATAATTACAAACACACTGTTTTGTTGTGCAAGTAGTTCACCACACTTTGTTATTCTTCTAGTTATTTACCTATAGGCTAATTCAAAGGAAATAGCATAATTCTGCACTGAAAAATCTGATGGATAGGTAGCACAACATCATTTTCGGCTGGCCTGCCATACAGTGTAAAGGGGGAAAAGAAAACCAAGCAATACTTAATAGTTACAAAGAGCTGTTGAACAATAGACAACGAGCAAGTAATTAAACTGTATGTGATGGGTAGCAAACCCACCTAAAAGAAAAGACAAAGACAATATTGAATTCATCATCAATTGATGTTCAGTATTGGTCAGCAAAATAGCTTTTGGTACATTTGTGCCACCAAATGTGCTGGAGTAACCAAGAAGTCAAGGTGTGGCTGGATAGCATGATCTATCTGTAGCTAATGCAAAGTGCTGACCTTAAGTCTATTTGATTGTTGGTGAATATGATTAGATTTAAATGACTAATGTTTTACATATGCAATTCAACTTGTTTAAACCATTTGTTTAACACTGTGTGTGCATGCATGCACTTTATATTCTATATGTCTGTATAAGTGTGTGGGCTTAGAGGTATGTTGTATTTCTCAGTAAGTTCCATCTGTTTACACCAAAATTCACATTCACAAAACCTACACAATGGCTTAAACTCACATATGAGCCACACGTCTCTGAACCACCACAAGACCACACACACACAAGCAAAGAACAACACATAGACAAGTATCAACCCACACACAAACTAATACTTCATAAATACACTTCATATAGCAACACATGCTCAAATTATTCAAATTTGTGTTCGTATAAACACTGGGTTTATCACCAGATGCTCAGTCAAAACACACTGTCATTAAAACTAAAGTATGCAGAAAATTTAAGGCACGATGAGTATGTGATAATGTCTGCAAAAGAGGAAGAGAAAGCAGGAGAAATTCAGTGAAATGTGGGGATGTTTAGGGGGATTCTGGGAGTTTCGTATTGATTCGTTTTAACTGGAAAATGAAGAAACCATGTTCAATATCACGTGAGACCACCAGAAACTACATCAGAGCATCAGGTGACAATCCTCACAGCAGAACATCAATCTGTGATCATGGGCTCTTTGAGCCTCTTCCTCTATAATGAGTTCTCTATATAGTATTAGTTAAAGGACAACGTGTTGTGTTATTTTAGTCCAACTTTGCTAATCCCGGCTACGAAAATAAAAGCATACAAATACAGAACTGCTCTGGTTCATGACGTCTTGCTTCTGTTGAAATCACCCTAATTCTATGGCAATAAAGCAATTTACATTAATATCTATAAATATGACCACAGCAGCTGACTCTTTCTACATGATAAGCTCAGAATGAATAGACATTCACATACCAGTGGTGTTTCATTCCTGAATGAATAAGTGTTCTGAACAAATCATTCGAGTGAACAATTCAATGATTCACTCATAAGACGACTGAATTCAAGATATATGTATATTAGATTACTACTATTTCTGCCATTACTTTCAGAGATAGAGTGCATAATAATATATGTGTTTATATATGTGGACATTAACAGGCTTGCATGCTTTGTGTTGAGCTAGTGTGTGATGCTGCATGTGTGTTTGTGAGCATGCAGGTGTGTTCATGCATGTGTGTTTAGCACCAATGAGGCAGAACTCAATCTGTTCCACACCTGCCCATCTCTCCCTGGGGGAGGAGCATGAGGCTGCACAAACACACATGCAAACACACATTAACATACAAAAGCCTTTTGTGCTCACTCGCTCTTGCAGTCCACACATGCACACGTATATGTGCTGCATGTGTGTGATCAGGGCTGATGACAAAGCCACACAGAAAGACAAACTAAATGTATTTTACAAATGCATGTTTGACAGATGCTGTCATATCAAAGAAGTGTGTGTATATATACAGTAAGTGCAAATATATAAGGAGAGATGATGATGTATAGAGAGCGAGCGAGAGAAAAAGCGAGCGTTTAGTGTGAAGGAGGGGGAGGTGGGTTACTCTGGGACGGCAGAACCCTGTGACATGACACAGATGCACTGATGCTGAAGAGAGAGAGAGAGAGAGAGAGAGAGAGAGAGAGAAGGGAGGGGGATGGGAGGAGAGGAGGATGGGTGTGAAATCACACTGCTGTTCTATTTATTCTCAACCAGAGCACATGAATGCTCACACACACACACACACACACACACACACACACACACTTACATACACACACAGCAGGGGACGCCACTATAGCTGCGAGCAAATGGCTCCACATAAACTTTCAGTGAAAGCAACATACACAGTTGCCTTTGATACTGCTCCTAAAAACAAATGGGATCAGCCTTACACACTCCACGTATCTCGCACCTGCCGCACTGAAGGTGGTAACACGTCCACGCCAGCTCGCTCACACGCACACTGAATGATTCAGACAGTATTCAGCATCTAAACCTCAAATCCCAAAACCCGCCTCTCTTACTCCATCTCTTATTCATGATGCCACCTCGCAGATAAGAGTGTCTCTATGAACAGACTGGTATTATTATGATCTTAGAACAAAGAATCACATTACAACACCCTTTTACAACATAAAACAGAGCCATGTTTCCAAATTATGGGTATATATTCAGGCACTTATCAGGGCTCATCAGTAAAGATGGACTGATGGTGCTGTGTTACTTGCCAATTACTATTATAATGTTATTATTTTAAATAAATAGTAAATAGTTTTGGAATTAGTTTAAAGTATGCATGCTATGAAAATTCATCTTATTTTGTGAATGCATGTTATCGATCTTATAAAAATGCCATAACCTCCAGTGAAAACAGGAGACTCTGGTGATCTATGTCGGATTTCTCCAATCATTTGCTTAAACTTGCTTAAAATTGACAGCAAGCTCGCATCTAAAATCTGAACTCATGAAAGTATCTAAAAATCCAATCTGCAAAACAAAAACATTCCTGTCCTACATTTTTTTAATGATCTGTTACACTTGGATTTATGTCACAATGTAAGAAAATAGATATTTTTATTATAGTCATTATTTGCATTTTTTGCAAAAAATAAAATAAAAATAAATAAATAAATAAAACCATTAATAATGAAAATACATAAATATAAATAATCATTAAATATAAAAAATAAAACTTTAAACTATATAAATAAAATAAACATTTGGAACAGAGGTTTGTTAAAATACATTTTACTTAAATTTAAAACTACAACTAATGTTTATGTCTGAAACATGTTGCGCAAGTATGTTCAATCGTGCCACATTTGTTCATGCATTAAGGTTCTGGCCTAACACTTTTCATGCAGGTGAACTGCAAACTAAGGGGAAGAAATTAAGATTTTGCTATTTATTTCCTATTTATAATATGGCACAAAGACAAATTCAACTGCATCTATAAAACCGATAGTCATTCATAAAACACATTCATAAACACACACTTGCATTAAGCCAGCTGAATTAACACTCCAGACATTTCACACTACAGAAACAAGTGCAGAAATCAATTACCACATCAATAATGACTTTGACTGCAACAAGACACACATACATACATACATACACAGACACACACGGGGTCGTCTATACAGGCTCCCACATCTACAGGAAATGGATCAGGTTGCTGGAGTGTGAGACACAGCAGAGACAGAGCACACACACACACACACACACACACACACACACACACACACACACACACACACACACACACACACACACACAAAGATCTCAGTCCAGAGAAAGGCACTAAATCTCGTACAGACCTGCAGAGAATCTTGCCGGTTTGCAGCCTGAGCGGCTCCAGTTCTTATCGCACACCTCACACACACACTAATGTGGCGTCTTACACAACACAAACACACACACCGTAACATACAGACCTTACATAACAGGTCAGAGTACAGCTAAAATCTCTCTGACACTGTACACACAACTTACTCATGAGGTCAAAGCTCACTGGAAAACTGGGTTAGAAAGGCGGCTCGCCCTTAATGGCATTACAGAGGACAGAGAAGAGGGAGGAAAAAGGGTGATGACACAATAATGAAGAAATGGGGCTCAAACACACACTTTTGACCCTGATGTGACCTTTCCCTCTCTCCATATCACTATGATCTTGCCATCGATTGGCCGGGTGCCATTTCATCCATTGATGGCGTAACTCTATCGCTCAGTCACATAACTCCATTTAAGTAATGCGAAACGGCCATTGATTACGCCCAGGGGTCACAGAAGGGTCGCGCCCCATAATGCACTTTGCATGAAATATATATTTTGGAGTGTTTGATTATTTCATCAGGCAAAACAGCACACGGTTTCCTCTGAAACAGGTGTGTGATGTTCCAGAATCGTTTACAATAGCTCACTGACGGGATGTGTGTATACTGTACAGAACACTGACACACACAAGCATAAATCAATTCAGATTTAACAAGAAAGTGTTTTGGGTTGTCAGCAGACAAAAATAGAGAGGAGGAGGAGAAAGGACGAAAAGAACAGAGGCAGATCAAAGACATACAAACAGAGAATTAAAGATGACAGAAACACACACACACACACACACACACACACTCAAACCACAGTCTGTGTTTGTGTTTATGAGTGTTTATAAAGCTGATTTTGTGTGAAGTCCCTGCTTTGGATTTTTTTAACCCTCTATTGTCAGCATTACTTTCTAACAAAGGAATATTTTTTCACATTTAACGTTTTGATGGAATTTAGAACATCTTGACAGTAACACTGTCATGAAAAGCAATTAAATCTTTCACTTCCAAGTTTTCTGTTATCACCAGGTAGCCCCGCCCACACAGAAAAATGACTGGATACTAAGGCATACTAAACCGATTTATAAATAGATTCACGCATACTAAACGTGTAACATAGATGGGGGTAAAGATTGTGGAAATGTATAAATATTGGCAAAGTTCCACAATAAAAACCATAAAAAGCACACTGTTTATGTCTTCTTAGATTTTCACTGAAGTGCATTGAGATAATTGAGAACATTTTATAAAGGGTTAAACCATGTCTGTGTGTCTAGCTATATATATATATATATATATATATATATATATATATATATATATGTATATATATGATTTACATGTGGTTGTCATGGTGCTTTCCTTATAAACCCTCCATAAACCCAAAATGATATTATAAAATAAATCTGTCAGAATCTCTGCAGCATATTTTTAAACAAAAGCACTGTAGCTTCCATGCTACAGAACAAAGATGCTGTTAAATATAAATAAACTTGATACTCTTAGAAAAACAGCTTTGGTTGTTTACTCAAGAGAATGTGTGCATGTGTGTGTCAGTACCACCTCATTCCCAGGAGACTCGAGCGAGACAAAGGAGGCGCAGGAAACACAGGTGTGTGTTTGGAGTGATCGAGTTGCACGCTAATGATAATAAGGAATTTATGAGAGTGTGTGTGAGACAGAAACGCCTTACTCTGAATAAAAAGAGAGACTGAGTGGAGACGGATGTACTCTTCACATCTATCCTCCCATCTCTGTGACTTCAACAAACAAAACAAATTAAACATGATCTCACCAAGAAACCATGCACACTGCAAGTTCACAGACACAGCAACTGCCATGATAAAAAGAGTTTACACTGCCAAAGTGTTATTGAAAAGACACACATATAACTGTAGTGTCTAGTAGTGACAGATAGTAGGGGTGGAACAATACATGTATTCGTACCGAACCGTCACGGAAATCTTGGTTCGGTGCATGAGGCCTTACAACGAATAAAGGCAATTCACCTCCGATCCAGAAGGGGGCGCCTGCAGCAATGCAACCCTGATTGATAACTAGCCGCCAGCAGAAGAACGGTGAATGCCGTGAGTTGCGCACATGAAAACAAATCCCACTAGACAGTGACCATGTGCTGATTCTGAATGCGTCTCTCACAGACTGACAAAGAAGTGACTTTAAAGGCTTGTGCACTCAGCTGTTTGTGAAATAGAGCTTTGTGCTCGTGTATCCTACCTCTCTCATTCTTCACAAATCCAAATATTCCATAATACTTCCATATTTTTGATGTATCTGAATGCTAAACTATTATTTACTATGTAAATTAAAGGATTTGTATTTCAGTTCCAACGGTGACACGCTTATGTTTGGTTCACTGTATTTTATTTTGATAAAGTACCATCTGCGCTCTCAAGTTAGCAATGCTGGAACTGATGTGTTTTGTGTGTTTGTGTGTGTATGCGTCCACTTCAACTGTTTCCTTATACCAGCAGAATCAACTTTAAACACTTATTGTCTTATTAATAATGCATCACTGTATAAAGGTCTGATTTTATTTGTGTACACTCATAATGAAAACAAAGCATTGTGCTTTTGTAAAATAAAGAAAATAAAGAGGATGTGGCTTTCTGTCATTTGAGTTTCCTTTCTGTGAATATATGATAATCATATATAGATTACGTTACGTGTCGCATTGTTTTTTTCCCCTTGTTTATCTGTGAACTAAATCAAATATGTTTCGAGAATTTATAATTTGTACCGAAATCGTATCGAACCGTGACCCCCGAACCGAGGTACGTACCAAAGCGTGACATCTGTGTACCTTTCCACCCTAGATAGATAGATAGATAGATAGATAGATAGATAGATAAACATTCTATAAAAAGTTATTTTATGAGGTTTCAGTACACTGACTAGTATTAATATCAGGTTATTTCAATTCATGTCAGTGTTTATTAGCAGTTTTTCTGTGCAAATAGTTCCTGTCACATGATGTTTGTGTTTTCACTCATGTTTAAGCACACATGACCCTGTTCTTCAGCAATCTGGGCATTCTCTCGTCCTATGATGTTTGCACATCTTTCCTTCTCAAACTAACCAGCTGGGTGTCAATACCTCCCCACCTCCCCCTCTCCTCCTTCAACCAAAGAGCATAACACCAGCCAAGCAACATTTCCCCTCCCCCCCCCCCCCACCCGTCTTCTTTTCTTCTCCAGGCAGCCCACTCAATCATTCCTGCCTCCCTCCCTTCTCTCTCTCTCTCTCTCTCCATTCCAATGAATGCACAATCCCCCGTTCAGCCAGGCCTGTCCTGGGGGTGGGGTTCAGGGGACACACACACCCACACCACATCTGCAGATGAACAAACGCCCATCACAGGGAGTGATAAAGGCAGAGCTTATAATGGAGACTGAGGCAAATCCAACATGACTTGGACAGAAAGCTAGAACACTTAAACCAGCCTAAACTGATTTGATGGTCTTAGCTGGTTTTAGAGACGCTTTGGACACTTCAGCTGGTCAGGCTAGAAAGTCTCAGCTTAATTAGTTAAACTCCAAGCTGGGACAGCCTAGGAAACCAGCTTAAACCAAATAAGACCAGCAAATCATCTTAGGCTGGTTTTTCAGCAAGGTACTACATAGTAATACAAGAGCATATTTTATGCCAAAATACCTTAGCAATTACATATTTTCACTACTGTAAACAACAAAATGAAATTTCAAATCACATAAGAACTGTCAGAAAAAAATCTGGTCATTATTTTAATTTCCCTTTTTTTTTTTTGACGACACTGTGTTATCTAGGACTCACTGGTATTTTGACATAAACCCAGTGCTGACAATTAGATTAGCAGCTAATGAATAGATTAGCACACTGCTAATCACCATGGCATTATGGGTAATAATAGTCCTCATGCTGCTAATGCTAACAGAGCTGGATTGCGCTCAGCTTAAACAGCAGCTAGTGAAGCTCAAACAGGAATGTAGGCTAAAAGCAAAAGCGGCCTGAGGGCGACACGCACACGCTCTGATGAAAACAGGCACTGGCAACACTACATCAAATTCGTTTCAGAGGAGACAGTCGAAATTTGCCTTTCGCCGATGGATGGGGCGAGGAAGAAGATAAGAGAGAATGAGAACGAGAGATGTGGAGAGCTATTGAGGATTGGAGAAACCGAATACTGACAGATAAGGCCGTGCGATTGTTTTACACATCACCTGATGACAATGATGAAGTGTGCTCTTCCGGCAATGTTTTGTGTTTCTTTATCTTAGTGGAGAGCTTTAATGAAGGGCGGAGCCAATTGATACACGCCCAGCAACGCACACACACACACACATCCGCACAATGACTCTTGATTGATCGAAACACTCCAGGATGCCGGTAATGGATGTGGGTTGTGTGAGACGGACACACGGCCAAGAGGAAGTGGAGGTTCACACACTCACGCCGCCGGGGTTTTACTCTAGTTCTCAACTAACACAATCCATAACCACCACTTCCTATGACCACAACGGACAGCACACACACACACACACACCTGCAAAACAATTACACAAACTCACCCCACTTAACAAAGAGTCGCTAACAGAACAGGAATCTTGTCAGGAACAATCATGTATACATCCTGCTTTTCCATATGGATGTGTGGGAAGCAGACACCGGAAAAGTGCAGAGCATTTCTGTTTTATCTTTTCTAGTCTTTGCAGTAGAGAGTGTGAGTGACAATCAGATTATAAACAGAGCCAGCTTGGCTGAGTGCATACAACAAGCTTTCTTTGTGCGGCATTCCAATTAGAAAAAGCAGTGCAACTTTCTCTCGCTCTCCGCCTTGTGTGTTGTGTTTTTATTCTGCTGAGCTGTCCAAACGCAGCCCGGATACTTTCACGAGTTCAGTTTAAATGCCCTGCTGGAAGCACAAAGAAACAGAGCAGCAGCGGTGGATAGAGGGAGCGTGCGTGTCTTACCGTGTTTCCCAGTGTTATTCCCTGTGTTTCTGAGGTTATTCCACACTGAGAGCTGCTCGTTCAGTCTGTTCGGTAAAATCTCGGCTCTTATTTTCCCTTTAACCAGCTGCAGGCTTGACTACCTGCCCCCCTCACACACAAACACACGCATGCACACACACACACACACACACACACACACCGGCAGCAGGGCTTGCAAACGAAAAAACACACCATGCAAAATCAGGCACAGTCAAGAGGATGCAGGTTTCCAGCTCCAAACAAAACAGAATTCCTTCTATTTTAGCCAAAGAAAAAAAAAAAGAGTGTCTCCCTCGTTCTCCTTCTCTCTCTGCTTTCCTCCCTCAATATTTCTCCCCTCTCTCTCTCTCTCTCTCTCTCTCACTCACTCACACACACACACTCTTTCTCTGCTTTTTTCCACTCAGTAGTCAAACAAAGAGAGGAAAGGAGCTGGTCTCTCACACATACACACACACAGCGCTTAAGCCCAACCCCCGCTATAGGCCAGCCTGCCTCTCTTCCTTTTTTTTCCACATCTCTGGCTCTAAACAGCCCCTCCCCCCGTCCCCTGTCACCTCTCTCTCTCTCTCTTTAGCCTCGTCCTCTCCCTCCCTGTGTGTCAGATAGAAAGGACTGGAGAGCGGAAGGGATTCTTTTACTTTATTTCATTCTCTCATTCCCTTCCAGTATTTCTGTGTGATCTCAGAATCAGAGAGCATCATGCACCGGCACCTGCAGAAATCCATTAAATGCATCACAGATGTTATACACTTTCCTTGCATGCTTGTTTATTAAATATTTTAAGTGTGCAACGTATTCAATGCTTCCACCAGAAATCAGAGAGAAAATGAACTACACGTCAAGGAGGTCAGTAGGTCAGTCAGTATTGGTGGAATTTCTTGAAATTATCTGCAGTTACTTCTCTTATTTGGCCGATTAGTGTCACAACTTTATTAGTGACCTATATTCTGGTTCATACAGATTAGATTATTCTTATTATGTTTTCACAATTTATTTATCTGACCAAATTACCAAGATGACTCAACAGGAACCAGAAGAGCCTAGTTATATCTTAGGTTAAGTCTCAACTTGATTAACGTTATTCTACATAAATATTAATTTCATTTATTCAGCGATTTTTTCTTAATTATCATAAAAATGATCACACGTATAACTACAGTTTTCAAAGTTTGGGGGCGGTAAGGCTTACTGATTTTAAACCTGCACTTATTTGATATTAAAATTAAGTAATATTGTGAAATATTACTATTTAAAATGACTGTTTTCTAATGTAATTTATTTCTGTGATGGCAAAGCTGAATTTTCAGCATCCATTACTTCAGTCTTCAGTGTCACGGTGTAAGAAATAGATCTAATATGCAGATTTGGTGCTTTTTTTGTATCAGTGTTGAAAACAGTCATGCATACTTGTTGACCCCAAACCTTTGAACGGTGGTAGTGTACACTGGCATTATATTGCCCATCATGCACTCTAGATAATGCAAAAACCTACATAGCTGGCGGCTGTGACTGGTCAGTGAAAATGTCAGAAATTATCAATTTACCGCTAATTTGAAAATAATTTCTGTGATTGGATTAGTGAATCCAGCTGAAAGCTAGAGGTGTTTATGCATGATTTTATTTGGATGCATCACTAGTGAAATTTGTGTGAATATGTGAGATACGCATATGTATGGTGTTCAATGCGTGGGAGATAGAAAATAAAGAAACCGCTGTTGTGTGCTGTAACTTTTTTCCTACGGTGTCACCTCGAATCAGCCTCAAGCACACACTCGCACCCTGAATGGGGACAACAGATGAGGATATCCACGTGCAGCAGAAAACGTTCCACTGCGAGACCCGAAAAAGGAGGCTGGATGGAAAACCTGCTGACTTGGTGCAAAAAAGACATGCTTACCTTGTTCAGTAATAAAGTAAGAAAACACACACACACACACACACAAAAAAGTTGTCCCCTGATAAAATGCAGGCTATTTTTAGCTTTCTTTCATGAATTCCATTCCCATGATCCAACAGAGACGAAAGTTATTCTAAAAATCTCTCTGAGAAAGGAAGGGAGGGAGAGAGCGAGAGAATTCAGAAGCCAAATAAAGCCACATTCACTACCGTCCTCAGTGCCTTTGGCCCAAGCGTTACATAATTTCCATTGTATTGATTTATTACTGCAGAGATGTGGCCGTGTGCCAAGGAGAAGTGAAATATTTGACTCTTGGCCAATTGACAAAAGAAAAGAGATTGTAAGTAAATGTGTGTCAGGGAATGCTGCCGGTATCAAAGTCCTTTGTGGAGTTATGTAACCAGACGTACAAAAAATGACACACATGACGAATAACCGTGTGTCAGCAAGTCAGATCTGATGTAGTTTACACTGCTCCATCTTTAATTAACAACTTCTTTACAATGCTTGCATGATATAATATTTAGATTCACTGTAAAAGTGTGATTCCTGACAGACTATATTATCTTTCAAAATTTCATATTAACTAAGTCTGAAAGAAACTATACCAGTTTGATTTTTCTTATTCTGACTAACCAGTCTATTTAACGTGATTGTCACTTGGCTTTGTCTATCATAGACTGTATACACGCAATATATACAAAAGATAAAACACACAAAAACATATTTTTCTCTCTTCTGTCAACTGTTCTTCCTTTACTAGCATAGAGATGTTAGAGAGGGAGCGAAGAGAGCAAGTGTTGACATAAAGAAAGGAAACTGTGATAGGTGGAAAGGAAAGTAAGAATCACGCGCTTCTGCTCATGTCACAAATCAATTCCTCTTTTCAACATTTCCAACTTCTCATTCCCCTTCTTTATTTCCCCTTAAAATACACAATGAGGAGCTGCTGATTAATTGGCAATTAACGTCTAATGAGCCACAGCTGTGTGCAATTACCAATCAGCACATTCCTAACAATGCATCCCACAATGCACCACTTCGGTCTTTTGACATAGCTTTAAATGAAGTTAACTTTTTTCAAAGAAAACTGTCAATCAATTCATATAAACACTGTTAACCCATTAGGAATCATTATGAGCTGATTAGTAACAACTAATGAATACACTGCCAGATTTTAGAAGTAACAGCTACATTTACTTCATATTTACTTTAATTAATGCTCCTATTTAGAAAGGACACATTAAACTGATCAAAATATGACTTAATATGACTAAAAAAATCTATTTGAAATAAATACTGTTCTTTTGAAATTTCTATTCATCAACGATACCTGATACAAAAATAAATGAATCATGGTTTCCACAAAATATTAAGCAGCATAACTGTTTTCAACAATGATAATAATAAGAAATGTTTCTTGAGCAATGAAAAAACATATAAGAATGACTGAACAGAGTAACAGCTGCTAGAAAATTCAGCTTTGCCACCACAGGAAGAAATGGAATTTTAACATGTTAATTTTAATTCATTTTAATATTTATTTATTAAAATAGAAAATATTCATTTAAAAATTGAAATAATATTTTTTGATCTAATAAATGCACCTTTGGTGAGCGTAAAATACTTTTCAAAAACATAAAATCTTTCCGACCCCAAACTTTTGAAAGACAGTATAAATACACATAAAGACTGATTCCATTAACACTTTTTAAAATGTTGTGTAAACACTTTTGTCTGATTGAAATCATACCGGTCAAATTTGCCCACAATGTATTCACGTCAATGAATGTAACGACTTTCCTTTCTTCAAAACACAAAAGGTAACATGCAATTATTCCATTATTCAATAACACAACACACATTTGAACCATCTATCTTATTCCAAACTAAGTGTCTATGTGTGAGCTCCACAAAGATTTGAAACGCCTGTATGTGTGAGAGACGGTCATGTGACTCTTACACTGCCTTTTTCATTAAAAACTGATACCTCAACCCATCTGTTCAAAATGCAGACCAGGGAGAGACAGATAGAGAGAGCGAGCGAGAAAGAAAAGGGTGTAATAGAGAAAACTCTATTATCACATTCTCTCATCCATTCTTGCTTTTGTCTAATTCTCTCTCTCTCTCTCTCTTCTCCGTGAGAAATCATTCCCTCTGAGGATGTAAATTAGTATTTGTGTTGTCTGTCTGGCATCGGCATGAAATTAGAGGTCCATTTCCACCTCCATCTGACTGTCAACCATCACAAGAGTGCATCAATAATCTATTAATGCGTGCCAGCAAAATGCACATTCCCGCTGCGAATGTGAGGTGAAGGTTAAGTGCTATTCACTGTGCTAGTTTGCCACAGTCAGCCGGTCCTGATGAACATACACACACCTTCAGCACTGATGGCATGTGTGTGGCAGTGCACCCTTTACTTATACACGACTACAAAAACAGTCATTTCTCACTGCACTCCGCACCCGTTCACATCTGACATTAACATCCATATCCAATCACAAATGGTCAATTGAGACAGAACGCCATTAACATGCAGATTTCATTGTGAGGGTCTCAGATTTTGAGAATGTTATCTTCTACAAACAAAAGCACTAATACCTACAGCAACTATGATGATCATGCAACTAAAACTAAACCTTTCCGTTCTCTTCCAACTGAACTCGTTACTTTTTCCCAATCTGTAATAGAGAAGGAATAAGAGTGAAAAGAAAGAGTACAAGAAACATATAGTTTATTTGCAACTCTGAAAAAAATTGAAGCCAAAGTGCTTCCTGTTTAGACTAGTGGGAATCAAAAGGGGGCGGGGCTGGCATCATGTTATTATGACATCACGGTACACCAATCCCAAGATTACAGCATTAAAACAATACAAAGCAACAAACTGTAAAATAACCAAATGTGCAATTTCTCAACTCAAACTCACTTCTGTTTATACAAGAAACAGATGGACAGAAAGAAAGAGAAAAACAGAGAGCCACGTGAGTTTTGTTGGGTTTGCACTGCAGTTTAGTCCTGGACATGTTCAGAGGGAGAATCAGAATTTGGAATTCGCCTGCTCTGTTTGCCAACCCCCTCTCTGCAGGAGCTTAAAGAATGTACCTCCACACAGCTGGCCAAACACACACTCTCATATTGGAATAAAAACACATGCATGGAAACACACTTTATCCATACATAATAATCAAACAAATACTGGGAGACGACTTGCATGCACACTTCAATATGCACTACGATTGCACACAAAGACACATGCATGCATATTAGCAAGGAAAACTTTTGTGAAGTGTATGCATGTAACAATGCATATATTTTTCATATCATTTGCATGCTGTAGAGCAAGAAAGGGTGCTTGGGAATACTCCCCCTTTGGTTCTGCAGGGAGATGGTTTGCTCTGCCATGTGGAATGTGCAGCAGGAGCAGCCTGCATTTCATGACAGGCTGGAGCGATCCAAAGCGGGGGGAGGTTATCCAGCAGGGGGTGCAGGAGGAGGTGAGTGGGTTTATGGGATATTTTTAGTAATACCGCTTCTGCTGGCAACACAGGCAATGCAAAGCTATAAGCAGCGGTATGTATCACATACATGCTCGAACACAATCATCTACTGTCTAGTTCACGTGGACCATGAGATAAACAGGCTCAGGAATAAACATCAGCAGACCAGCAGAAACCATGACGACAAAACTCACAAATCCACACACATACAGCTGTATCGCACAAGACTGGCCTGCAGAAACACGGACACGTTCTGCACAAGGCATTTACACACCAACTTAACCAGATGTGCAAACCAAATGCATGCACAGAGCACGTAGTGAAACTTCAAGCGAGACTTTAAGACTTTGTTTCCGTGGACATGTTTCTCTCACACAGGTTAACCCAAGGGTCTCAAACTCAAGTTACCTGGGGGCTACTAGGGACCAGTTGAACAGCAATTGCTACTTTAGCAGCAATTCATTTTAAGTTATTCAAATGGTAAGTCTGGGGTTGGGAAGATTTTGTATTGCTTTTCAAACAAATCTCTTATGCTTACTCAGGCTGGAGTAAAACAGTAATATTGTGAAATATTATTTAGTGCTGGGCAATGATTAATCACATCCAAAATAAAACGTCTTTGTGTACATAATATATATTTGTGTGTACTGTGTTATTTATTATGTATATATATATATATATATAAATACACACACATGCATGTATATACAGGTCCTTCTCAAAAAATTAGCATATTGTGAAAAAATTAAACTTTCATATATTTTAGATTCATTGCACACCAACTGAAATATTTCAGGTCTTTTATTGTTTTAATACTGATGATTTTGGCATACAGCTCATAAAAAACCCAAAATTCCTATCTCAAAAAATTAGCATATTTCATCCGACCAATAAAAGAAAAGTGTTTTTAATACAAAAAAAAGTCAACCTTCAAATAATTATGTTCAGTTATGCACTCAATATTTGGTCGGGAATCCTTTTGCAGAAATGACTGCTTCAATGCGGCGTGGCATGGAGGCAATCAGCCTGTGGCACTGCTGAGGTGTTTATGGAGGCCCAGGATGCTTCGATAGCGGCCTTAAGCTCATCCAGAGTGTTGGGTCTTGCGTCTCTCAACTTTCTCTTCACAATATCCCACAGATTCTCTATGGGGGTCAGGTCAGGAGGGTTGGCAGGCCAATTGAGCACAGTAATACCATGGTCAGTAAACCATTTACCAGTGGTTTTGGCACTGTGAGCAGGTGCCAGGTCGTGCTGAAAAAACGAAATCTTCATCTCCATAAAGCTTTTCAGCAGATGGAAGCATGAAGTGCTCCAAAATCTCCTGATAGCTAGCTGCATTGACCCTGCCCTTGATAAAACACAGTGGACCAACACCAGCAGCTGACATGGCACCCAAAAGCTTTTCAGCGACTGTTGGTACTTGACCCTGGACTTCAGGCATTTTGGCATTTCCTTCTCCCCAGTCTTCCTTCCCTCCAGA